>NC_066558.1:9084497-9209598 GCF_024679095.1 Eriocheir sinensis | reverse complement strand
CTAGCTACAAACGGTGTATAGACATCCTTTGCTCGATACACGAAAGGAAGGAAGACGAATGGGCAGTCTCCTTACACTTGTACCACTGTCACCCCAAACGTGAATAAGTATATACCAGGTATCAGTCATGGGTCGTGTTCATCCCCTTTGGGTGTGATCTGGCATCACAAAAGTCGGTAATCAATCGATTAAGATTCGAGATACTGACTGTAGACTAGACTGTAGACTGTAGACTGCGGATATTGCCTCTGTAAAGGCTCTCCTTTTTGTTGTTGATTTTTTATCTTGTTTGTTACTACTGTGTTCTAAGTGTTAGTTGTCACTTTGTGGCTGTTCTGTATTTCCCGAAGTATCTTATATATTGCCATCCAGAGATCTAAGAGTAAATGTGTTCTTTCTTTAACCAGTTCTACCCAGTTTTTCCTTACTCCTGCCCATTAAATGTGTGACTGCTTCAGTTCCTTAATTCTAAATGCTAAAGTCACCCATCAAAATTAAAGAAAATGGAGCACACGATCATCTACACCTGTGGTCAGGTGAAGACTGATGGGGTGATTTCAACTGAAGAAAACTGAGGGGCTGCAGGTGACGTCACTGCGCAGAAGAGGAGAATTCGGGTACGAGGTTCAGAAGGCCTGGTATATTCTGTTGATCTTGTATGCAGCAACGCGTTCCCTGCCGACGCGAGTCACATGGAAGGGGAGAGGGTGGAGAAAATTGGCCATAACTCTTTCCTTTAAACGTATTTCCTTATAACACTTCGTGACATGATAGCTGAAGTACTCTGGACTCTAGAACACATGATATTTATTTTTTTCAAATATTTCGATTTCTTCAAAAGTATTCATGTGACGCTTCCAATACCACCAACCCGGACTGAACGGTAATACGGACTAGTTCGAGTCAGCTAACACATTCATGCTGCCAGAAACGGTATCAAAATTGTATCACGAAAAAAAATAACATGAAGATGGTGCTCAGTGGTGTGGCTTTGAAGGTCCAGTGAACTGAATATTTCTCAGTTATTCACTCCAGGCAGAGCGACAGCGAGAGGAATAAGACTAGTGTCACACTTGCACAATCTTGACTCACGACCATCGTAAACAGACTTCGTCAAAACGACGAGATGTTGTTGAGATGGATATCCAACGATCGTGGTGACAGATGTCGGAGTGTGTGTGGGGGGGGGGGGGGGGCGCCGATTGTATTGGAATTACCAAATCAGTCGGCGTATTGCCTGACGTCGGGGGGCGGCGGGAGTCAAGATCGAGATTCATTCGAGAATGTGTAACACTAACTTAATGAGATGGTACGCGACGAAACTGTTGATGCTGGAGTGTTAACGTCAGCTCCCATGCAATGCCCAGGCACTAGCTATCCAAATATCTGAACTAAGTCGTCGCTACACCATATCTCGTCACGCATAACGACGGCCCGATCGTCTAATTTAATATCTAAGAGACAACCAATATAGCCTTGCTGAAGAACGCTCTCCAGCTGAGTTTGGTTCAGCACGCGGACCACTGTCGCTGCCTGGGTGAGAATCACCTGTAACACCGGCAACAAAAGTGAGACTGCATGAGTGAGAGGCCATTTAAGCCGCTTTTACTTTATCTTCATTGTCAGCGCTTTCCCTGTCACTGCCTCCACAAACAGTCCCTTCCCGCTGCGCCGTGAACTATCTGCCTTCGCGATGTATCGCCATCGCGCGGGTTGGAGTTGCTGACACTACCGTCGTTCTCAGGTGACACTGATAGTATATTTATATATGAATACGCCACTTTGTATTTACGAAATATCTGAGTAAAATAATGGTACTCTCACATATTCAGTCGTGAAGAGAACATTATCTACCCTAATTTTCAGTTGTAATACTTGGGAATGAGAAAAAAAATATCATCCCTTATTTACTCCCCAAAATTTCATTCATTTTTTTTCTTTTTTTCTCCTCATTTTTTTCCTTTGATAGTTTCACCCAAAGTTCATGATTTCATTGTGGGCCCTCTTTTTCTGTTTAGGTTTTCTTTTCGGATAACATATGGTACACATCCTACCATTTCTTTAAAGTCAGCCAATTGCTGCAGTAGGCTTTCTTTATGGGGTATGTTGGTGTGCTTTATAGCAATACCATTGTTGCTGGACTGTTGATACCCTCCCTTTTTTTTTTTACATTTTTGCCTGTGGCGCCGGTAGGCTTGTTTTTGGAGGGGCCTGATGGTATGGCCCAGCCCGTTGTGGCACAGGCTAGTGCTTATAGTGGCGCCGTCTTGCATTGGCTCATGCTGCCCTCCCGGAGCTCATCTTTAATCCTAGAATCTAGAGTTCGGGTTGATAGGTGGTCTTCTGGACAGTATGTGGGTAGTTTTTAAGCCACTCGGCGGCGGCTGCAAACCCCCAGCTTGGTGGCACCGGGCGGGGATTGAACTCGCGTCGTCCTGAACGCGGCGCCGTCACGCTATCCACTCAGCCACCACCTCCCCAATTGATCCTCTCTAGATTCCGTGTTGATAGATGGTTATCAGGGCAGCAAATGGGTTGTCTTCGCTAACTCTGAGTCTCCAGAACACCGCGCCCACACGATGAGCACTTAGCCACCACCTCCCCATTTTGTCCCTTCCATATTGTTCAAACTGCTACAGTCTGCTGCTACCTTTTTTTCCCGGTTGTTGTTTGTTTTGTTTTCCTATTGCAGATGTTTTTTCTTTCCTAAATCAACCACTGATTAATGTATTGAATGAATATTTAATATTTTAGTGATACTGATTTTTTTCAGAATTCTAGCGTTACATAGTAACATGTTATTATCTTGTATTTTTGTTAATCATGTACAACAACAAGCATTGTACTGTCAGCGTAATAATGTACTCCACATAATGCAAGGTAACTTTTCTGCTCTCTCATTACAGTACAAATAACACTATGTAACAAAATTTCACTTTTGTCTTGTCCTTGGACCCAAACCATAATTTTCCAGTTATTTCCATCTTGACAAAATAGAAAAAAGGTTATTTTGATCCTAAAACTTTGCTTTTATGGTTAGAACAATGAATTTACATTTTTGCCTTATTTCATTATAGTGATGTGTTTGAAGCTTCCTCCGGAGTCTTCCTTCTGGGTCTATGGGCCTATGGAAGACTCCGGGGGAAGCTTCCAGCACAACAATAGTATGGGTTACTTTTGGCTTTCATGTCAGGTAAAGACCTTTGCAAAATCTCAATTGCTTATCTAATTGCTTTTGAAATGTTGCAAATAAGTTAAAACAACAAAAGAAAGAATGTAAAGTGTTGTAAAGATTTTAGATTTTAATAAGATCATTCTTGAACTGACCAGATCTAGCAAGAAATTTCTCTTATTTAGAAGAATTTGCTTACATTTCAGAAATCTTCTCAAATCTTCCAGAATGTTCTACCAGAAGTTTCTAGAACATTTTAAAACATTATATTCTATGTAAACACAGTGCTAGTCTTCCTGTACCAGTTCTTCCAGCAAGAAGTCAACTATCAGACGAAAGCAGCAAGTCAGAAGATGAGCTAAACAGAGAGGAAGACTGTGACATCACAGATACAGTTGTAGTTGGGAGGAATCCTTACTACCCAAACCAAAGAGACCTCAATGACCTCATCAGAGATCTTGCTTTGATAAAGTCAAATGGTGAGCTTTTGATTTTAAGGCTGAAGGAATGGGATTTACTTGATGACAGTGTGCAAGTGACCAGCCAAAGAAAACGTCAGAACATTTCTCCAGCTTCTTTGCAAAGGAGGACAGGCTATGCTACTGCAATGATATATCAGGCTTGTTTGATGCTATTGGAATTGCTTGGAATGCAGATGAATGGAGACTCTTCATTGACAGCTCCTCCAAAAGCCTGAAAGCTGTACTTCTGCACAATGGAAACAAGTAACCATCTCTGCCTCTTGCTCACGGTGTGCAACTTGAGGAGGACTACAGCAGTGTAAAGCTTCTACTGGAAACTTTGAACTACAACAAATATGGCTGGGAAGTTATTGGAGACTTTAAGATGGTGTCTTTCTTCAAGGGACTGCAAGGAGGTTTTACCAAGAATCCTGTTTTCTTTGCCTTTGGGACAGTAGAGACAGAGCAGCACATTACCAGAGAAGGCATTGGCCTCCAAGGACTGACACTGCAGTGGGAGCACACAATATCAAACATGAGCCATTGGTGAATCCTCAAAAGGTTTTGTTTCCTCCACTACACATCAAACTGGGTCTCATGAAACAGTTTGTTACAGCTCTTGACAAGGAGTCTGCTGCCTTCAAATATTTTCAAGACTTCTTTCCTAAGCTTTCAGAGGCAAAGGTGAAAGCTGGTATCTTCATTGGACCACAAGTAAGGAAAATTATGGAGTGCTCAGAATTTCTACAGAAGCTCACAGAAAATGAGAAAAAAAGCTTGGGAGTGTTTCATTGCTGTAGTACAGGGCTTTCTTGGCAACAACAAGGCTGATAACTATATGGAACTGGTTGAAGCTTTAGTGAAAAGCTATGGTGAGATGGGCTGCAGAATGTCCTTGAAGGTCCATATCCTAGATGCTCACCTCGACAACTTCAAGGAGAATATGGGAGCATCTTCACAGGAACAAGGGGAGCGCTTCCACCAAGATATAATGAACTTTGAACAGAGATATCAGGGATCCTTCACTGAAAACATGATGGGAGACTACATTTGGGGCTCATATGTGAAAGTGATTTGTTGTATTCACGCAAATCAAGAAAAACTGTTTATTTTTAATCCAAAAATTAGTTTCAGAACTTTTAGAATATTTTTTTGTCATGTGGATATGTTTTTTTTTTCTGTCCAAAAATGGTGAAAATGTTGAAATTTAGCTATTTTGGGGCAAAAAATAATTTTAAAAGCCACAGAAGCAAAGTTTGACAGGAATAAAGGATATTTTCCATTGTTTTGCAATGAAAATAGTTGGAGAATAACACTTGCTTGTCAAAGACAAAAATAGTGTTACATAGTGTAATTGCTAAATAAAACGAGGCACACTACCATACGAAGTTGTCTTGAATCTTCAATCATAACTCAGTATTCTTACTCATACTTGACGTCAATTTACTCAATAATGTGTCGAGTTAATGTTTTTACTCATTAGTCTTCTTCACGAAAAATTAGTCACCAATATCGTAACATGTAAAATAAGTCAATAAAAAATAAATAAATAAATAAATAAATAAATAAATAAACATAATAACATGTACTCGTTTCATTACACTACAGGAACAAACAATATTCAATCATATGATTAGTATCGGGAAAACTGAATGGTAGTGTATAAGAAACGGTGGGGCATAAGGTAAAGTTACGCGTGGCCTAGGTGCCCTTAACAGCCTCATCAGCCCTTGAGTCAGTTAAGGGTGAGAACCTATTAACCCAGGACACATGACTTACGGCATTATGTTATGACCTGCTCCTTCAGGTTTTCCCAGTTATCAGTTACACTGAGCAACAATTTTTTTTCTTCTGATGACTTAGTGAGGTGTTTAAAGGGTACTTTGGAATCGCGGACTTGAAAAAAATGGCATCCGTCTTTGCGTATCACGTCAAGTTTTTGTTCTATGGGTGCGTCCGCACTGGACTGAATTCTGGGATATCACAGTAAAAATTTTATGGGATTCTTGATTTATTTGTATCTACTGCAAATAATATTTTTCTTCAGTAGGAATGTGTAGATCGGAAAATCATCAACTTTTTTTATTCGGTCAACAATACCAACAACGAAAAAATTACGAAATATCCATGCTTCCTGTCTTTATGGCATACCCGAGCTAAGGAAAAAAAACTTTAGGATCAGAAAGTTTGGCCACTCAGAACAAACCTGACTGTTTGAGAAATGAATGTCATAAACCAACCACTGAGCATGCGAAAAATAATCATCTTTCTTCCTTTTCATATCAAACTAGGCTTCATGAAACAATTTTTCAGAGCTCTGAAGAACTTCCAAATATTTGTCGGCAAAAACAATTTTGCGTGGCTGAAAAGAGTGCATGAACGGCAGGGTAGGCTGCGCGCCAACTACCAGGGCAGGTATTTTAACCCAGGCCCGCGGATTCGTGATTAGATATGCTAAACACTACTCCACGGAAGTCTGGATATATATATATATATATATATATATATATATATATATATATATATATATATATATATATATATATATATATATATATATATATATATATATATATATATATATATATATATATATATATATATATATATATATATATATATATATATATATATATATATATATATATATATATATATATATATATATATATATATATATATATATATATATATATATATATATATATATATATATATATATATATACCACAAAACTAAGCAAGTTACACCTAATGGTCACGTTTTCCTACAATATACTCAGTACTACTCATAGATGCAACCAAATTTAAAGTCATATTTTATGTATACAAGTTCCATAGGTGCAACATTGCATGGCATGATTTTTACATTTCATTGTTTTATATTTGCATACACGTCGATTTTTTTTTTTTTTTTTTTTTTTTTTACCCTCGACGATGAATGAGGATACCCATTTCTTTACATTACAGAATCATTGCGCTTACGGAGGCTGGGATAGTCGACAAGATTATCAAGGATGCAGTGTCTAACTCATCAGAGTGTGCCCGGCTCGACGCCAGACTCGGCACCCCAAGGAGGCTGCCGGAGCTGAGGGACTTACTGGGAGTGTTTTCGCTCTACGCTTCTGGTTAGTAACGGCAAATTCATATTTTTTGCCGAAGATTTCCTTCAAGCCAAGTGAATCAAAATATGATTCACTCATCGTAATTAATCACCTATGTTTTTAGTACAAGCACATATAATGCGCTCACCTGTGATGTTTATGATGAGCGTTACTTGTAGAACTCATGTTCCTTTACTTATTCCGTCTCATCGTCATCTTTATGTTGTCGGGTGAATAATGGAATATCGCTGTCAACAGGGTTATTTTTTACGTTCCGTTTATAACACCGGGGGCTTTCTTGATTGGGCCTGCTGGTCGGTCCCGGCCAGTAATGCGCACGTAATTATTTTTTTTTTTTTTTTTTTTTTTTTTAGTGGCGCTGTTTTATTTGGCACCTGCTGCCCCCGAACCTCATCGTTGATCCCCATTAGAGTGTTTTCTAGAGTCTGACTCGGCAGTCCGCGGCCACAAGGCGAAAACAAAAAAAGTCAGCTTTTAGCAGTGGATGTTCCTTAATTGACACCACATCCCCAGGGCAACTAGACATACAAAAAAATGCACATCCCTAACAAAGGTGTTGGCAATGTCTTTGATGAATAGGTTTACGTAACTAGATTCACAGTGAAAATGTGTTTTGAACTGCTTAACATAACTATCTCTGCTGATCGTACGGAAAGACATCTGGACGTAAACACAGAAACTATAAAGAAAGCTATTTTGTGACTTGCCGGTGACAATAACAAATTAAATTAAGTGCCGTTGCATTACGTTGTCTTTTTAGGTTACTGGCATGATTAATTTTGACAAGTGATGACTCTAACAGCTTTATTGTTGTGCATGATGTCGTTTGCATGCGTGCTGTTCTTTTTATGTGTTTGTTTTACCAGATACTACAGAAACAATATCAATAGTCTTTTGTAATAAATTCGATTGACAAACAACTTTGATTGTCAGCGTTCAATAGTTTTAAATACTTCACAAACATTAACTTTGTTCCGCAGTAAAGTCGGGAGCATTCCCTAAAGCTGCGTGTGGCATCAGTGCTCATCTCCGTCACTTTGGCCCTTCGAATCTGTGCTGTGAGAGAATCCTTTAACCCGACACAGCTCCAGCGTAACATTCAGGTTACCACAGTTTACCTTCGCCAGATTTCCTAAGGTGGGTTTACCACAGTTTACCTTCCCCAGATTTCCTAAGGTGGGTGGGCCGACTTCCATGAACGGGATTTGAACCCAGGCCCGCAGATTCTTAGTCAGGACGCTAACCACTGCGCCTCGGTGACTGGCTGAGTAGCCAGCGTGCGGGCACGACGCCCAGGACGCAGGTTCGCGTCCCGCCTGCCGCTGCATACACGCTGGCAATTTTTAAGTCTACGCAGAGTAGCTTAGGCATACCCAAAAGGTATGCTGAAGACCATCTATCAACCTGGGCAACAAAGAGGAACTGGGCAAGATGGTGCCGCTATAAACACTTGCTTCTGCCATAGCAGGCTAGGGTCAAGCACCAGGCCTCAGCAAGAAAACCTATCGGCGCCATAGGTAAAACGTTAAAAATATAAATAAAAAACACATCTTTGTTACTCACTTTCCATTGTATTGAATTCTTCTATAAGACTTTAAAAAAATCCCCAAGACGATAACAATATAGGCCTTGTCCCTCATTCCTATTATAATGTTTAGCGTTTATCATTTATATGATGCGCGTAGGTAGGAGGTTACCTACCGAAACGGGCGTAAACCACTCCTGGTGAGGTATATACAAGAAACAAGGAGGGTGCTACAAACTCTCCAAAGACCCTTCCCGTGTCCTCACTTTCCGTTTCCCTTTTGTCTCATTAACACCTGAGAGTAGTTCAGCATGTTCTCTAAAGATAGATGCTCTCTCTTTCCATATCACACTACATACACTCTATACACATCATTTTCTCAAAATTTATCAAAATTTAAAATGGCTAGTATATAACATGCCTCAGAGTCCCCACCCAAGGGAGGCCCACAAATTACATACACCAGAGAGGACTTCCATTTCTTTTCTCGACCTAAGAGGTGTACTGATAGATCTCCGAACGTTCTCTTTATTAACTTCTACAACATTCGCGTTCTTTATTCTAATTTCCCATCTGTGGAACACCATCTCTCCTCCACTAAACCTCACTCTTTCTTCCTCACCAAAACTCAGGTCTCAGGGACTACTGACATCAACCTCTACTCTGTTCCCTCTTACTATCTTTATCCTAAATTTCAATCCAAAGCTGGATGTTGCGTCTTCGTACACAACATCACTTGCTCTCGTGCCCACGACCTTGACTCCTCAGAATTTTCCACCATCTGGCTAAGACTTCATTGTCACTCTATTACTAAATACATTATGGGCCTGATGGAGTGCCTCATATTGTCTTTAAAAACTGCGCTTCCGTGTGACACCCTGCCTGGTCAAACTTTTTCGTCTCTGCCTGTCAACATCTATACCTTTCCTTCCTGCTGGAAGTACGCCTTCATTCAGCCTTTGCCTAAGAAGGGTGACCGTTCCAATCCCTCATAATACCTCCCTATAGCTGTACTTTCCTGTCTTTCTAAAACTTTTGAATCAATCCATAATCGAAAGTTTCATAAGCATCTATCCACTTCTGACGTATCTTATCGCCAATATGGGTTCCGCAAGAGGTGTTCTACTGGTGATCTTGCTTTCTTAACTGCCTCTTGGTCATCCTCTTCTCAGTTGCGCTAGATATATCGAAATATTTCTATAGAGTCTGGCACAACTCTTTGTTTTCTAAACTACCCTCCTACATATTCTATCCTTCTCTCTGTTCCTTTATCTCCAGTTTCCTTTCCGGGCGTTCTATCTCTGCTGTGGTAGACGGTCACTGTTCTTCCCCTAAACCTATCAACATTGGTGTCCCGCAGTCTCTGTCCTGTCTCCCATTCTCTTTCTGTTATTCATCAATGATCTTATTTCTACAATTCATTATTCAATTCTTTCAACAGAAGACCCTCATAACAGGAATTAAAAAACTATAGACCGGAGGCTGCAGAACGCTTAATCTTTGACCTTGCTATTATTTCCGATTTGGCAGAAGGAACTTGATGTAATCAATGCTTCAATAACTCAATTTCTCTACCTTGCAACTCGACATAATTTTCCAAACAAATATCCCCAATCCTATGACAACACTCAGCTGTCACCTTCTACACTAAACATCATCGGTGTTTCCCTAGCTCAAAATCTTAACTGGAAATTTCGCATCTCTTCTCTCACAAAATCAGCTTCCTCGAGGTTGGGCGTTCTGTATCATCTTTGCCAGTTCTTCTCCCCCGCACAGTTGCTATCCATATACAGGGGCCTTGACCGCCCTCGTATGGAGTACGCATCTCACGTGTGGGGGGCTCCACTCACACAGCTCTTTTAGACAGAGTGGAGTCTAAGGGTGCAATCACACCAGAGGCGGTCCTTACTACGCGCAGCAAGTACTCGCCACTCTGATAATTTTTATCAGGACGTGGTGAAGACGGGTTGGAAAAGCGTAATCGCTCCACTACTACGTACGCTGCTACCAAGCTTTTTCTGAGCACCTATCCAGTCGTAACTACGATATCAGTGGGTCCAGCCGGTTCCTACACGCGGGTGATCAGGTGCGCACCACGCTCTGTCGGTACTCACCACGCTCCCACACCGTCCAATCAGTGCACAGTGCGCTCGCGTCATGTCAGTATGATGCGGCCCCCACGTGCTGTTGGTCCTATAAATATGGCGTGCCGCTCTTTCCGTCATCAGTCGTTTTCCAGCTGCCCTAGCTTCTAGTTCTCGTCATCCTCACGTCACGTCATGCCGCTCAAATCCAAGTACCGGGGAAGAGTATGTAGCAAAGACAGCAGACGTAGCCAATGTGTAGGCGGTGGCTGAACGGATAGCAAGACGGCCCCGCGTTCAGGAGGACGCGAGTTCAATCCCCGACGGTGCCACCAAGCTGGGATTTTTCAGCCGCCGCCGAGTGGCTTAAAACTACCCACATGCTGTCCAGAAGACCACCTATCAACCCGGACTCTAGATTCTAGGATTAAAGATGAGATCCGGGAGGGCAGCATGAGTCAATGCAAGATGGCGCCACTATAAACACTCGCCTGCGCCAGAACGGGCTGGGCCGACCATCAGGACCCACCGGGAAAAACCCTTGGACCGATCATCAGGATCCACCGGGAAGAAGCCTACCGGCGCAATGGGCCAAGACGTAAAAAAAAAAAAAAAAAAAAAAAAAAAAAATTCACACAAGCTTCAGAAGCCTCAGGACTGAAGAACCAGATGAAGGCTCTCAAGCTTCCCAGGAAATCGAGGAGTCAAATGTTCCACTCATTGTCAGTGAATCAGATAATGGTGTCAGCGTTGCCAGCCATAGCCAGGGCCTGAGCCAGAAGTAAAAAAAAGTCGAAGTCCAAACCACGTCCCCGCCGAGTCACCACCCAGTCAGCCAAGTCCTCGCTGTGTCACTAATACGTCAAGCCGGTCCGCACTACGTCAGCAAACGGTCACCACCCCGTCCTAAATCTTCTACGCTCTCGCTACATAAATTTTGAGCAGAATCAAAACTGGTCCACGTCCATGCCGTCCTTGCAATCCACATGGGTCACCACTGCGTGCTTATCGGTTCCCACTGCGTCAAAGCCGGTCCTCACCACGTCCTTGCAAATTTGGCAGGACGTTGTAAGGACGGGCTCTGGTATGACTGCCCTATAAGGCTCTTCGTCTAATCAGCTCTCCTCCACTTACTGACCTCCCTTTTTTTTTTTTACAGCTAAGGAGACAGTTCTAGTGCGTAAAAAAAAAAAAAAAAAAGCCCGCTACTTACTGCTCCTGAATAGAGATCAAAGGAGTGGCCAAAAAGAGAGGTCAATTTCGGGAGGAGAGGTGTCCTGATACCCTTCTACCTCTTAAATTCCGCTGCCATGTTGCATTTCTTTCTATCTTCTTTCGACATTTTTATGCTGACTGGTCTTCTGAACTTGCTAACTGCATGCCTCCCCCTCTCCCGCGGCCCCGCTGCACATGACTTTCTACTCTAGGAGTTAACCAGCATCTCCATTCTTTCATACCCTTCACTGATAAACTCTGGAACAGCCTTCCTTCGTCTGTATTTCCTCCTGCCTATTATTTGACCTCTTTCAAGGAGAGTGTATCAAGACACCTCTCCATCTGAAGTTGACCTCACTTTTGGCCACTATACTTATCGCTATATGAGAGCAACAGTTAGCGCGGGCTTTTTTTTACATATTTTTGTTGCTATTGAGTTGCGCTGTAAAAAAACAAACTTACTGTTTTAAGATCTAATACTATACTGCCTATTCTTAAGATGCAGAACTGGAACTGGAGAGAGGCTCTCTCTCTTCTCCCTTTTCCCTTGTCTTCTAAGCAGGAGAAGGATATAATGGCCTCATTCCTCCTTTTCCTCCTCCTCCTTCACCTCCTTCTGTGTGTGTGTGTGTGTGTGTGTGTGTGTGTGTGTGTGTGTGAAATTCACCTCTTGGTCTGCTGCGGGTCTCTCTCGAGACAGCCAGCCGTTCCCCAACGGAAGAGCACAGAGCTCATGATCATAGTACCGATCTTTGGGTAGGACTGAGACCACTCACACACAACACACCGCGACAACGAGGTCACAACTCCTTGCCTGACGTCGCGTACCTACTCACTGCTAGGCGAACAGGGGCTACACGTGAAAGAAGATAAACCCAACTTATCTTCGCCCGGCCGAGGAATCGAACCCCGGTCCTTCTAGTTGTGAGGCAGACGCTCTATCCACTGTGTGTGTGTGTGTGTGTGTGTGTGTGTACCAGTACCATCTGATTTGTAGTCGAAATAGCCGCGCTCTTCCTTTTCGACTTCTTTCTTTGATGGAAACAGTTCCACTGGCTCGAAACACTTTTGCAGCGAGTTCCGTCAGCAATGCATGGATTGTGAAGAAATTGTCAAATAACAGTAGGCTACATGGTGGTCAGCATTTTCAACTGGCTGCAAAATTGATATCACGACATGTGACCCCTGTTGGCGAGTCTTCGAGTCACCCTCTTTGCCACAATAGATTGGAAAATTGTATGGATATCCATCTACTCGACATAGCATCCACATTTTATAACCAAATCTTATTGGTTTGTTCCTTATGAACTGCTTAGCAGAGTGATGACCATGATACGGAATCATAGATTCATCAATGCTTCGTAGTTCATGAAATATCCCAAACTTTTGGCAATTACTGCTTATCATTTCAAGTAAGGGCAAGAACTTGGCCATCTTTGAAGCTGCTAGATTTGAGTTATCAGCAAGGTGCAGGTATCTTTTGATGGTACGGAGTCTGCCCCTGCTCATTGTTTTGGCAAATACAGGTGCAACCAAATCTTCACTTGTGGACCAATAATCATTTCCTAATGGTAGACTGTGGTATCCACTTATAAGCAATAGGCCCAGGAATTTACTAATTTCTTCCACAGTGACATGAAAGTTAAATGCATACAAATTTGTTTGTTCAGTTATATGAGGGATAATTTCAGGTGCAATGAACAAGTTGACTATTTCAGAAGGCTCCTTGCCAAAATAATCTCCCACCTTCTGCGGCATGCAGTTTTTTTTTTTTTTTTTTTTTTACAGAACAGGAGACAGTTCAAGGGCGTGAAAAAAAAGAAAACAATAATGAAGAAAAAAAAGACCGCTACTTACTGTTCCTGAATAGAGTACAGAGGAGTGGCCAAAAAGAGAGGTTTGTAGAGGTAACCTTTCAATCTTCCTCCATCGCCGAATTTCCTTATTTTCATTCTCCTCAGCAGCATCTTCCTCAGCATCATCTTACTCTTCTACCTCCTCGTCAACTTCTACCTCACCACTAACTCATTTGGAATCCAATCCTTGTCTAAAATATCATCGTCATTCTCTTCATCACTATCAAAACCCTGACATCCAGTGGCAGCAGGCAGCAGCACCACGTCCACTTTCTGACTTTTGCTTTCTCAACAGCATCGGTCGCCGCTTCAAGATGTATGAATCGAGTCAATTGTCTTCCAGGACTTAAAATAAACGAAATAAAAGCATATCAGAAAAGATCAGCATAGAGAAAACTGAACTAATGATGCTCATAACATTGTCATGTACAATCTAGTTTAGTATCAGTGACCATAATTGAAGGGTAAATGTAAGCACACACACACACACACACACACACACACACACACACACACACACACACGGCCCGGTAGCTCAGTGGATAGAGCGTCTGCCTCACAACCAGAAGGACCGGAGTTCGATTCCCTGGCCGGGTGAAGATAAGTTGGGGTTATCTTCTTTCACGTGTAGCCCCTGTTCACCTAGCAGTGAGCAGGTACGCGACGTAAGGGAAGGAGTTGTGACCTCGTTGTCGCGGTGTGTTGTGTGTGAGTGGTCTCAGTCCTACCCAAAAATCGGTACTATGAGCTCTGTGCTCTTTCGTAGGGGAACGGCTGGCTGTCTCGAGAGAGACCCGCAGCAGACCAAGAGGAGGTGAATTACACACACACACACACACACACACACACACACACACACACACACACACACACGCGCGCGCGCGCGCGCGCCCTCTCTCTCGTACGCACGCACTAAAAAAAAGTACAATAAGATAATAATGACATAATAAAAACAACAACAGAAAAACCTATAATAAGAGAATAATGACATAATGAAAACAACATTTTTTTTGCAGTAAAACTTTCCTGTTAAAAGACGACACGTCCATGCTTAAGGATGAGTGAACACCAAGTGAAAGTAGAGACAGGGACAATGAGCTTATATATTGCACAATTGTATCAGGCTACAGCAGGAGCCAACATTTCTCAGACTGTATAGCCACACTCACACGTTACCTTTTGCGAGGACATAGATTTGTATGAGGCAACATGGCAACGTTCCCATTTTGGGAACATGTAAAGTATGCTACTATTAATAACAAAACATAAATTATTTTCATCATACTGATAATTACATCTGAAAAAATAGTGTCTGATGAAAAACGGGATTATTGCAGCCATAGGACGGGATATTTGACCAATGGTGAAGTTCAGAAGAAAACAGTCACGGAACGGAAAATGGCGATATTGAAATATTAAAAAAAAATATATTAAATTACTTGAATTTACACAATATAACAATATATATTACCTAGTCGACATCAGTCAAAGTATTTTAGTGTTTATTGAGAGCAATTAAATATATACACATTTTTTGTGAATATTTATTCCCATGTTCCCAAAATGGGAACGTTGGCGCTTAAAGGTCATTAAGGCCCCCGTCACACAGGAATGGCGACCCTTGAGCGACCAAAAAATTTGCGAGGTCGCCACTGGTCGCCGGAAGGTCTCTCAGAGGTTCTTGATCGTTCAAGGGGCGTTCGGAGGTTGCCGTGGTCGCCATGCTCGCCGTCAGTTTTTGAACAGGGTCAAAACAGTCGTTGCGTGCTCGCCGAGGAAGCAGGTCGCTGAAAGGGCGCTCGATTGTCTCTCAAGGGTCTCTCAACCAGCGCCAAGGTTGCCCAATGGTCGCTCAGAGGTCGCAAATGATCGCTGGTGGAATTGTGGGCAATCTCTGAGCGACCATTGGGCGCCCTTTGAGCGATCAATAGCGCGCATGAAAGATCATGGCGGCGACAATTCAGCAACCATTGCACCACCTGTGCGACGCTTGAGCGACTGCGGCGATGCTTGAGCGACCCTTGAGGGATTATCGAGCGCCCTGACGGGGCACCGGCGGAAACTACAAATAGGAGGACACAAGCTGGAGTGTTTCATTCTGCCTGTCTACGCTGAAGATAGGTAAAATCGCATCACCGTTTCCTAGGTGAATCTTCATGCGCCTTGACTTTCATCGTGTGATCTATTTAATTATCATATTTTTTTCAGGATAGAAATTCACCTCAAAGTCTCTTTCATACTCACTGAAACAACATTCAATTTTTGGAAGTATCAGCCACATTGAATTAGTTATTAATAAAATTGTTTTATTTGTTTTCTATTTTGTTTAGGATAACATAAACATAAACTATCATAATGACAATATATATTCAATAAGAAATATAATCACAACTTCAAACGACGACAACAAATATTTCAGAAAACATATAAGTACAAGTCCTGAGTTAATGTATCTACTTTCAATCATTATTCCTTAATGTACAAATAATCACAACTAGTCATGAAGGGCAAAACCACACACACAATATTTAAGTTCAAATCATTCTGTCCGGCCAAGGAACTGACCCAGCTGAACTACTGAAATATAACCTGAAATACTCTCGCTGCCGCTTCCCTGCTCTTGTGTCGCGATTGGGTCCAACTACTTGTTCCACCTCATGCATGTTTGCTTCTTGTCGCCATTCTCCAGGGATGAGGTTATGATTCTCATCCTCTTGATCCAGTGCGGCATCCTGTAGAGCTGGATATCTGTCGCGCATTAAGTTGTGAAGACAGATGCACCCCTCCAGCACATCCTGGACCACTGCAGGCAACAACTGCATCGTAGTGAGGAGCAGCTGAAGTCGCTGAGCTAGAATGCCGAACGCATTCTCCACCACACGTCGTACACGAGAGATACGATAGTTGAAGATCCGTTGTTCCTTGTTGAGTCCCTTGACAGAGTACTGCTTCATCATGTAGGTCCTCAGGCCAAATGCGTCATCACCAAGGAAGAAGTATGGTGTGTCAGTGTCATCATTTGGTAGTGGTTCAGGATCGGGGAAATAGATGGAAGCTTCATCGAGGCACTGCTTCAGTTCTGATTAATTGAAGATTTGACAGTCAGACATCGAACCCAGGCCACCAACATCAGCCCAGAGGAACTTGTAGTTAGCATCGACCAAGGCGAGGAGTACCACGGATAAGAAGCCCTTGTAGTTGTGATATAGGGTTCCTGTGTTGGGAGGACATCGCATTGCAACATGCTTTCCATCTATGGCACCACATGCACGCGGGACATTCCACCTTTTCTTGAAGTCCTCTGCAACAGCTTGACACTCTTGAGAGGTTCTTGGGCAGGTCATAACCTCATTCTTGTACTCTTTTCGGATCGCTCGGCACACTTCCGGCACAAACTTGCTGATTGTGTTACGCGCCACTCGATACTGATACTGGAGGGTAGGGTACTTGTCCCCAGTAGCAAGGAACCTGAGGCTCACAGCCAACTTCAGACCAGGTTCCAAACTTTGTCTCCAACTGGTTTCTCGCTTCGTGATCCTTGGGCCTACCCTTTGCAACAACTCGTCGAACATCGCCGGCTCCATCCGGAGGTAGTTGTAGAATGAACCTTCATCTTCCAACCTTAATTCTTGCATTAGTTGACTGAAGTCCCCGAACTGTACCCTTCTCTGTTGTGTCAGCCATGGGCGGACCCACCAGGTTCTTTGTTTCCCTCTTTGGCGCCTCTTCATCCTCCTCCTAATCACAGCAATGGCCATCTGGTTTAGGATCAGCGCTTGGTGACCTTGTGGGAGGGCAGCATGCAGCAGACTTAGCTTGTTCATCGTGGAATCTTGACCTTTTGGAGATGTTTCTTCTTCAGGAGATAGATCAGATTGATGGAAGAGAAGCAGTAGCACCTCATATATATAGCATGCTCCTGGCCGCCGAAGGGTCCCTCAGCAGTCGCCATTGTCGCCCAAGCAGCGCCCAAAGACTGCTCGGGGGTCGCATCGTTGAATGGTGCCTCAGCGGTCGCCGTTAGTGACCGTTGATCGCACAGAGTGCGCAGCAGGGTTACTGAGAGGGTGCATAGGTCGCCCAGGGATCGCCGTTGATCGCCAAGAAATTGGCCGAAAGTTCTATTTCAGGTCGCCGAGAGAGCGCTCAAAGGTCGCCGGAACAGTCACACAGAAACGTGTTTTTCTGAATTTCGGCGATCTCACTGAGTCCTGGCCATTTTTTGCCGCTGAAAGGTCGCACAAACGTCGCTCGCCTGTGTGACGGGGGCCTAAAGAAAAGTGATATGGATGGATGCCCGGCGGAGCGGAGCACTAACCCTCACTACACTGTGGCTGCCCGACTCAGCTGATGACATCACTGCAAGCTCGCGAGCCCAGTCGCGGGTCTTTTAACAAAATACGGCCTTGCTCGTGCCCACCACCAAGCAGGGATGCAGCGTAGCCTCTTCCGCACGTGTGTCTTACAAGCCCCACCTTGGGATAGCTTCACATTACATTTTCCTGGCCACAGCATCGTCGGCCTGCGAGAGTCAGGCATTCTGGGTAAACTGTTTTCTAACGGCGTGAGCAATGCCTCCGAGTGCACCAAGCCCGTGAGTTCGTCGCTGGCTAACGCTGTGAAGCGCCCACTCGAACTGGTGGACTTTTACGGCGTCCTGTCGCTCTACGCTGCTGGTAAGTATTTTGCCCGGCTCAAGTATGTGGGAGGACCAGTAAGGAGGAGGGGACAAAGCCATTTTTTTCCAGTTTGCACTATAGTCAGACTCAGCGATGAAGTCCGGTTGGGAAGAGTCAGCCCTGGGGATCACATGGCTAAGCACTGGCGAATCTTACTTAATGTATACAGAGTATTTGAAACATAAAATCAAATAGTACGTAGCTGGCATTTAGAGTGATGTATTGAGGGTGATGCGGCAGTGCTATGAAGAGGTTCGAAACCCTCCCAAATGGACTTTATATCTGTATCGGACTACAGGCAAGGCAAGCTACACGTCCCAAGAAGAACAAGATATAAGTTGCAGGGGAAAAGTGACCCTCGGCACAACAAATACAAGGCCGCTTTTCCCCTGCAACTTGTTTCTTGTTCTTCCTGTGATGTAAGCTTGCCTTTCCCAGTGCAAACTTGAAAAAAAATGACATCTTGAGTGTTTGAGAACCTGGAAGAGAGGGAGGAAAGAGAGAAGAGAAAAAAGAATGTGATCATGTTTAATGTAAGGGAAAGCAGTCAGGATGATGCAAGAGAAAGGGAGATGGAGGACAAAGAGCTGTGTGAGTATGTGTTCAGGGACAAGCTTGGGGTGGAAGGAGCTCAGGTAGAAAAGGTGTACAGGCTGGGAGTGAGAGGGAGAGGGAGAGAGCGGCCACTAGTTGCATGTCTGAGTGACGTGTACGCAAAGTGGGGAGTGATTAAGAGAGGTAAAGAGCTGAGTTATGTACGAGATGAAGAGATTAAAAACATCAGGATTGGTGTAGATAAAACAAAGAGAGAGAGGAAGATGCAGTGCTAAGGGAAGAACTACATGAGAAAAGGAGGGAGGGAGGTAAACGGATAATAAAGAAAGGCAGGGCTGTGAGGGTGGCAGAACATCAAGGTAGGGAATGAGATGAGGATAGAGGGGAAAGAAAAGGGGAGGGGGAAGTATTTGCAGCAGTGAAAGTATTGAATGTGCAGGGGTTAACTAAAACTAAGGGGAAGGAAGTGGAGGAATTAGTTAAGGGTAATAGTATAGTTTGTTCAACGGAAACCCAGAAAAAATGTAGGGAGGTTAATTTTGGTGATAATTTTGAAGTCTTAGATAGTATGAGAGAGGAAAAGGACAGAAGGGGAGGAGGACTAATGATTATTTACAGAAAAGGAAAAGGAACAACATTATGTAAAATAGAAAAAAAATGTAAGGATGTATTACACACGATAGGAAAAATAGGAAAATGGGAGGTTAGGTTAGTACTAGTCTACTTTAGTGTTGGTGATGTAGAGAGAAGCAAGGAAATAACACAAGAGATAGAAAAAAATAATAGAGGAAAACTCAGAGCCTCTGATGATAATGAGTGACTTTAATGGACATGTGTGGTTCAAGGGAACACAAAAAGTAAACAGGAATGGGGAAGTGATTTTACAGTGGATGGAAAAATATGGATTGATTATGTTAAATGATGCCGAGAGGTGTGAGGGAGAAGTGACATGGAGCCGAGATGGCCAGCAGAGTGTAATAGATTATGTATTGGTGACAGTCAAGGTGTATAACAGGTTCCATAAAATGAAGATAGATGAAAAAAGGAAGAATATGATATTTCAGACCATAACCTGATAGAGGTGGAATTAAGGGTAAAAGAAGAAAAGAGGGAGTTCAAGAAAAATGAATGGATTGAGAGGGAGTACTATAAAACAGATAAATCATTGCTAGAAAACTTTAGGAAAAAGCTAGAAGAAAGTGTGACGAGGAATAAGGTGGACAGTATAGGAGAACTGGAGAAAAAGAGAGAAACAGCAGATGCAGTGCTAAAAGTGTATATAGAAGAAGAGAGAAAAAGCTAGGGGACGGCGAGGAACCAGCATGGATAAACGAGGAAATAAGGAAAGAAATAAAAGAAAGGAAGAGGTTAAACAGAAATAGGAGAAATGCAAAATGCAAAGGAGAGGTCGAAGAAGGTGGAAAAATTATATGTAGAACAATGAACAAAGGCACAATTAAAGATAAGGAAGGAAATGTATAAACAAGAGGAGAAGATAACAAAGGAAATTAAGGATAAGAAAGATGGAGGGAAAAAGATGTGGGAGTATATAAGAATACTTAAAGGGGAAAAGGTTAAGGATAAAGACACTTAAAGGATATATGGGGAGGACGGAGTGGAGCTGGAGAGAGGAAAGGTGGGGGAGGAAGTAAAAGGTTTTTGGAGTGGAGTGTACAGAAAACATGGAAATGATATAAAGGAAGTTTAGAAGACAGAGAAGAGAGAGGAGTATGTAAGGGAGTATGAACAGATAAAAAAGGACATAGAGGAAAAGCAGGCTGTAAGGTTGGAGGATATTAATGAGTTGAGGGCAGTGGGGTGGCAGCACACTGAAAAATGTGGACTAGAAGTGAGAGAACACATGGAAATGACAAGAAGGGTGAAGGGGGGATTCATCTATCTGGAAGAAGAAAGCATAAGGGAAGATAGAGTAATTAAATGTATCAATAGAATGAAGAATAAAAAAGCAGTTGGAACAGACAAAATAAAGCCAGAATTGTACAAAGAATTTGCCAAAAGTAAAGCATTACGGAAGGTGTTATTGAAGACCTTGGGGCAGTATTAGAGACAGGGAGGATACCAGAGGGATGGAGGGTTTCTAGGACAGTCATGTTACCAAAGAAGTGTAAACCAAAGGTTAAAGAACTAAGGCCAATAGCTCTGACGAATGTAGGGTATAAGCTAATGATGGCTGTGATTAGAACTAGCTTGGAGGACCACATTAGGATATATGGTATAGGTAAGGATACACAGGCAGGATTTACAGAGGGAAGCAGGATAGAAAACAACCTATTCATTCTACGATATTGTGTAGAAGGAGCATATAAGATGAGAAAACCATTGATAGTAGTCTCGATAGATTTTGCAAAGGCCTATGACAGTGTAAGAAGAGATAAGTTAATGGAAGTTTTAAAGGATAGCAAGGTAAACCCAGATATAATTAACTTCATAGCAGGAGTGTATGTAGGAGATAGAACTAAGATAGATAGATAAAGAAGAGGAGGAGATAGAAATAGAAGTGACCAGTGGGATCAGACAGGGATGTACTGCCTCAACTACACTGTTTAAGATGATAACATTTAAAATAATTCAGGAGCTAGAGGAGCTAGAATGTGGGTATAATGATGAGGCGTTCAGGATTACCTCACTCTTCTTTGCAGATGATGGCATGCTTTTGGCAAACAGCAGTACAGGTGATAGAGAAGATGGAGACTATAGCTAAAGAATATGGACTAGAAGTGAATAAGCAGAAAAGCAACATTATCATTTTTAATATGGAAAACAAACCAGAAAGTATAGGGGGCATTAGTGTTGGGGATAGAAATAAATATTTAGGAATAATAGTTAATGACAAAAGAAACTGTTTTCAAATGCAAAAGGACGAAATGTTCAGGAAAGCGAGAAGGCTAGCAAATATGACATACAATATAATTGAAAAGAGCTGTTCAAGAATGTTAATAGGAAAGACGTATTGGAAAAATGTTGCACTGCCATCCATCCTGTACGGGGTAAATAAAAGAAAAATCACAAAGACAGACATAAAAAAGTTGCAGAGGATAAAGAATGGGGTGTACAGGAAGATTTTGAGGGCACCAATGTATGCACAGGAAGCAGCACTCCGGGGGGAAATAGGAAGCTCCAGTGTTAAAAACAGGATAAGGGAGGGACAGTGGAAGTACCTCAGGTATGTCCGAGTGGAAGGAAACGATTTGGTGAGAAGGGTGGGAGAGGAGATGATAGAGAAGAGACAAAGTAGGTGGGTGAAAGATTTGTTGAATGAACTGAGAGCAACAGAGGGACTGAGTGTGAGTGTGAGGAATGAGACAAAGGAGAGTATAAAGCAGAGAATGAGAGAAGTGGATACAAGAGAGTGGAAGAGGCAAATGGATGAGAAAGCAAGCCTCAAGATATATAGAAAATGGAGGCAAGAGTTGGGAGGACAGGAGGAGGTATACACCAACAACCAAGCCTCAGAAGTGCTATTCAGATGCAGGACAAACAACATGCAACTAAAAGACAGAAATAGACACCGGCAAGAGGAAACCAAGTGCGACATGTGCGAAGCTGAAAACGAAGACCTGCGACACTTCCTGCTCTGGTGCCCGGCCTATGCAGAGGAAAGAAAAAAGTGTGTGAGGCTGCAGCAGCCTTACGTGGAAGAAGAGGACGACACCATTGGAAAAAATTTATTTGAAAATGAACACACGGAAGAAACAAAAGCAACAGTACATAAGTTTTGGACAATAAGGGAAAAAAGAATGAAAGAAAGAGGAAAATAAATAGACCCAGACAGTAGAGACACACCAGGGAGTGCCGTTACAAAGGCAAAACTCCCAACCGACTACTACTACTACTACTCATGGCTTTGTCCCTTATACCCCTTCTCTTCCAGAAGACTCATGTATGTCTGACCCATTGTGCTTTGGGTCGTATTTTAAAACATTTCGTCGTCCAAGTTCACATATTTGACAAGGCTTTCGTATGAGTTGAGGGCATTTCCAGGAGTAGTTGTATGAGCCTGGTGGTAATTTGACCCTTCCTCAGCAGCATGAGCTTAAAGAAACACTCATTAGAACCCGATTGATCCCTTTTTTGACATTTAGAAATAGTTAATGTGAGAAGCGAAAAGTGTCTTATATTACCGGCCCTTTTTGTATCACAGAAGGTTACCCCTACCAAGTGTGTGTGTGTGTGTGTGTGTGTGTGTGTGTGTGTGTGTGTGTGTGTGTGTGTGTGTGTGTGTGTAATTCACCACGGTCTAATCACGAGTTGGACTCGCTTTCGCCAGCAGGTACCCTCACGACGTGAGCAAGTGCTCATTATTGTCGATCATTGGGTACTGCCAGGACCTCACACACCACACACTCCATCCCCATTGCTCAAATGGGGACAGTAACCACTCTTGGTCACGGAAAGAATCCGACCTGAAAGGGGGTCGAACCGCTGCCTGTTTGGCCGTGAAGCCTTGCAGCTCCGGAGCGGTGTGTGTGTGTGTGTGTGTGTGTGTGTGTGTGTGTGTGTGTGTGTGTGTGATATGCAGACAGCCTCGCCATGTTACACGTTCTGTTTCAGGTATGTTGATTTCTTGTGGAGTGTTTGCAGCCGAGATGATGATACGACCGGTCAAGCGCCGCAGATCTTATAAACGACCCAGATATTGCCCGCCAGAGTGAAGTTTGTCCTCAGCTGCCGAAAACAAGACACAAGAACAGGCTTTCGCACGCATATATAAAATCTTCCTACGTGTATGTGGTCCCTGGTCTTCCCTGAGTGAAGACGCTCGGCTGTAGCTTCGAAAATAACAACCGAGTATTCTGAAAAATACTCTCATTGTGATTCCCACTACAAATTATTCATAATAATTCCAACTTAACCTAGCCTAGCTTAACCTGACTTAACCTGACCTGACTTGACCTGACCTGACCTGTTCAAGAGTGGACGTCACATACCCGTACAGAGAATTGAGGTAGTACGCCTCCCCGCACATTTCTTCTTCATTCTCACAGCTTGTAGTCTGGTACTGACGTGACGTGTTAGTTCCATATTCTTAAACGTCTCAAGCTCCATTGCGACTATTTTCCAAGACCACAGAGAAGACTAAGAGGGTTTGCATGGGTGATTTTCCCGTCAAAGTTGTAGAAGTCGTGTCAAACTATCACTCGCACCGCAAAACAACTCCATGAAAACCCCTGTTACTACCACGAGAGGTTTTTCAAACAGGCGCACTGAGATTAATTGATTGATGGTTTATTATTGCAAAAGTACACAGCAAAGGAGAATGGAGGAACATATGCCTTCATACGTCTAGGAATATGGAGTATGGCGTCAAACAATGTTTCAGTAGGATATGCCATTAAAGGCGACATCTTTGGTGATATATTCAGGACTCCAAATGTAGTTTTCACGCAGTTGTGTAATGAGAAATCTTGACCACATACTTTATCTTTTATTTCCCTTGTAGCTTGAAACTACTTTAACACACCACTGATCTCTTAACATAAACATGAATGAAAATTGGAGTAAAAAATGAAGGAAGATGAGGAAAGAAACGGAAATAAATAAAGAAAAGAAAGAAGGAAAAGAAAGAAATTAAGGAGAGGAAAAAAAGGAAAAGAAAGGTTATATTATATTGATTGATTGATAGTTTAGTGTTGCAGGTAAACACCAAAGGAGAAGGGAGGAACCTGTCGGGGCAAAGTGAAGTATATGAACAAAGAAAGAGAAGAAAAAGCCCCAGACCAAGCCCCATCAGCTGTTTCTTGTGAGTAATCGTCTGTGATATCCAGATCAAGCTCAAGATCAAGAAGGAGGCGGCATGGCTGTGTGCAGAGAGCGATTGTTTTCCTTATTTACATGGTGGCCCCGAAGCAGCCTCGCGCCTCCTGTTGCCTGCTGCCGCCCCAGGGATCCAGCAGCAGCGACATTATGCAAAGCCGCTTGCCGGTGAGAAGGGAAGAGGAGGAGGAGGAGGAGGGGAAATGGGGACTGGGTGTTTGTTTTGTTTGTTTACGTTTGTTTGTTGTTTGTGTATTGCTTGTCTTGTTTGTTTGTTTTTGTTTATTTATTTTGTTTGTTCTTGGGGTGGTCATCTGTGTTTTTGTTATTGTTTTTTTTTTTTATCCTTCTGTTTGTTGTTTGTGTTTATCAGTTCGTTTTGTTTATTTTCTGGTGTTTGTTTATGTTGCTCCTGTTTGTGTGTTTTGTTTATCTTTCTGTCTGTTTGTTTGTGTTGAAGTATTTTGTGCATATACAACAAATTGCCGTATTGCTTTATCGTTGGAAATAAGCCGTGCTTAAGATATAAATATTTAACCGGTCCGCTGCGATTGGCATGGATTTTGGCTTCACTGGTTGCCTGTTGGGAAATTCAGAGAGAGTAAGCAACCGATTAGCAACGTTGCTATTTGCAGTAGAAACGCTTTCGGCATGCAGGTACTGCCTTGGGGCAGTTGCTATTCTAGAAAGATTTCATACCTTAATGTTTATTTTTAACTTAAAATTGCAATTCAAGAATATAGAAAACAAATCTATATAAAACTTTGGTATGTCATACATAAACACGAGTAAATAATAAGAGCTGGGCCTGTTTCTCGCCCTCCGGCAATCATGGAGTTCCTTTATGGGCCTGTCACACCTTAACGTTTTAGAGAACGTATGGCTAGCGTATGGAAAACGGTGGCACACGCTCAGCATACGCTTGAATAAGTTATGGGTACGCTGCTCCATCGTTAGGGTACGTTGAAGTACGGTGGCGTACGGTGCCGTACGTCGTCGTACGCAGGGACAGCGAGAAGTTTTTGAGCATGCACAAAATTCTCGACGTATGCCAGCGTGTGGCCAGTACGTTATGCATACGCTGGGGATAAGTTAAAGGCACGTTAGGCGATCGTTATCATTCGTTCTCTGATCGTTCCTCACGCGTTGTATTCATTAGTATAATTAGTATAATTAGTATAATCCTCACGCGCTGAGTACGTTCCCCGATCGTTGTCTTATACGCTCTGCATACGTCGACAACGCGCCGAAAAACGAAGAGTTCAGCGTACGCCACCGTTTAACATGTTTACCATACGCTAGCCATACGTTCTCTAAAACGTTAAGGTGTGACAGGCCCATTACGCTGTATGTTATGCTCGCGCACACAGAAAGGAAAGGCGCTTCGCGATCGCTTTGACCCTCTCCCCTTTAGTGAAAGTGAACTCATCAAACACTGTCGGTTCCCTCGATGTAAGCTGATTCAGCTCAAAGAAGAATTGGAGCCGGCACTGAGAATGAGGACAAGGAGGGTTCATGCTGTTGCTACTCCCACGCAGGTCTTGATAGCCTTGGGAATATTTGCAAGTGGTTCCTTTCAGCACGTTATTGGAGACGTTGCTCGTAGGTTATTTCCAATGTTTTTTGCATGTTTTTATACTGGGGTCCCCACAGCCTTGTGTACAGTGTGTGTTTTGTCTTTCCCCCCTCTAGTCGTGTGATGGCTGTGGTGTCAGTCTTCCTTCCCTTCCCACCTTTCGACTTCTGTATGTACGCAAATTTTGAAACAAAGATGTTGAATTTATAGCAAGGTCAGTTAACACTCGGTTCATCCCAAAGCCAGTCAATATAACTTCCATTGAAAATTATTCCTTTACATGAGTTCAGTTACTACTAGGAGAGACACAATGTTACCATATGGGTATTATTTCGGTCTTTCACCAGTCTCAACATGGCTTTTCTTACCCTTCTCATTAGATAGAGCTTCTCATTCTGATTAATTTGAACCCCATATATACCCACCGCAAATTATTTGTAATCCTGACAGTGATTTTCTAAAGTTAGTGTGTTCCTTGCGGGTGCCTCAGAGCACAATGAAGGGGGGGGGGAGAATGACACCCAGGGAGGTCACGTTCAAAACGGACCGAAAACTACCATAAGAAAATAGTTTCGTTCGGAATAGAGAGACTGGTGAAAAAACAAAAAAAATTCATATTATGTGTGTGAAAGAACAACAATTTAACCAAACCAAATATCAAACCAGTATGACCTTAAGAGTGATGTTTTCTATGCTCTCTCTGGCCTCAATCCTCAGAAGGCTTATGGACCTGATGGATTGCCTCCTATTGTCCTTAAAAACTGTGCTTCCGTGTTGACACCCTGCCTGGTCAAACTCTTTCGCCTCTGCCTGTCAACAGCTATCTTTCCTTCCTGCTGGAAGTATGCCTTCATACAGCCTGTGCCTAAGAAGGGTGACCGTTCCAATCCCTCAAACTACCGTCCTATAGATTTGCTTTCTAGTCTATCTAAAGCTTTTGAATCTATCCTTAACCGGAAGATTCAAAAGCACCTTTCCACTTCTGACCTTCTATCTGATCGCCAGTATGGGTTCCGCAAGGGGCGTTCTACTGATTATCTCCTTGCCTTCCTAAGTGATTCTTGGTCATCCTCTCTTAGCCGTTTCGGTGAAACTTTTGCTATTACGCTGGACATATCAAAAGCCTTTGATAGGGTCTGGCACAAATCTTTGCTTTCCAAACTACCCTCCTACGGTTTCTATCCTTCTCTCTGTACCTTTATCTCCAGTTTCCTCTCTGACCGTTCTATTTCTTCCCCTAAACCTATTAGCAGTGGTGTTCCGCAGGGTTCTGTCCTATCTCCCATTCTCTTTCTGTTGTTCATTGATGATCTTCTTTCCAAAACAAACTGTCCTATCCATTCTTACGCCGATGACTCTACTCTGCATTATTCAACTTCTTTTAAAAGAAGACACACCCAACAGGAACTGAATGATTCCAGGCTGGAGGCGACAGAACGCTTAGCCTCAGACCTTACTATTATTTCCGATTGGGGCAAGAAGAACTTGGTGTCCTTCAATGCCTCAAAAACACAGTTTCTCCATCTATCCACTCGACACAATCTTCCAAACAACTATCCCCTATTCTTTGACAACACTCAGCTATCACATTCTTCAACACTAAACATCCTCGGTCTATCCTTAACTCAAAATCTCAACTGGAAACTTCATATCTCTTCTCTTACTAAATCAGCTTCCTCGAGGCTGGGCGTTCTGTACCGTCTCCGCCAGTTCTTCTCCCTCGCACAGTTGCTATCCATTTACAGGGGCCTTGTCCGCCCTCGTATGGAGTATGCATCTCACGTGTGGGGGGGCTCCACTCACACAGCTCTTTTGGACAGAGTTGAGTCTAAGGCTCTTCGTCTCATCAGCTCTCCTCCTCTTACTAATAGTCCTCTACCTCTTAAATTTCGCCGCCATGTTGAAACTCTTTCTATCTTCTATCGATATTTCCATGCTGAATGCTCTTCCGAACTTGCTAACTTCATACCTCCCCCCCTCCTGTGGCCTCGCCACACACGACTTTCTACTCATGCTCATCCCTTTACTGTCAAAATCCCTTACGCAAGAGGTAACCAGCATCTTCACTCTTTCATCCCTCACGCTGGTAAACTCTGGAACAATCTTCATAAATGGGAAGAAATATGGTTGAATACTAAAAAAATAAATGTATAATAAGGCGTTTAATATAGGTTGATTTATATAGTGAAATGACTATAAAAAAAAATAGTAGCTTTTTTATTTAGATATCTTATAAGCAAAAAACTAGGACGTATCCAAATCGCGGCAAAAGGGCCGAAAAACAGGCTATTTTGCGACGGCTCGACGACGAACGTGGAATTGAGCTATCAAAACATCCTTCGAGTTGGTCAAACCACATTTCCCAGAGGAGCTAAATGCCAAAGTACAGCCTTCCAGAGGCAATAGCAAGGCCACACTAGACAAAAACGGCAAAGTGTCTGGAGTTCCTCAATATCGCTCTCGACAGGGTTTACGTTTAGAGCTTAAGCGACGAAACTACTGGGAATAGGGAAATGTTATGCACCATGTTGGAAAGCACATTGGTAGAGCTAAATCATTTGTTAAATAAGGGTTTTAAAATTCTCAAAAAATGAGCGGATTTCAAGGTTGGGAACTCAAAAATTGTTTTTTTTCAGTCAATTTTTGCAAATTTATTCGATTTTTTACCCTTTTGAGTCAATTTTCGAGCCGGTCGCTACATGAGATATATAGCCCTTTCATTTTGCCGTTGATTGATACCAAAAACTTTACTGTAGCCCCAGAAATAAGGGAGTTATGGCGATTCGCACCAAAGCGATTGATTTTTCAAAATTCGCGGCTTAAGGAAAAGGGCGCCGCAAAATCAAAAGAGTAAGCCGTCCATTACCTGAGATGTCACTGCCTGAGCGGTTATAGTCCTCTCAGCCGCTCCGTCAGTGCTATGAAAGCCACATTCCTCTTCTCTGTCGCTACTGACGGCTCTAGAGAAGCTTCTTCCTCCTACTTCTTTTCTTCAGTAGGCAGACAATTGCTGTACATAGTGCGATGTCTTCTTCGATCATCTAGTAGACATCTTGGGCCAGTGGGTGTAGGCTTTGTTATTGTTAGAAGGCAGCAGATACGGCTCGGCGCCCGCGCCGATTAAAACGAAAAGCCGAAATTGGCGTTAGAGGCTTTAATGGGTTATTTGCCGCCACAGGGTCAAGAGCAAAAGTGATTGAGATGAACAACGAGGCCCCGCACACCTTAAACGTACTTCCTTAACTTTACCTATATTGTTTTTCTACGCCTTTTGTCCTATCTCGTACTTGTGTGCATGACATGCTTTGTGTCACCAACGCCTCTAACTTCTACTGGTCACAACTTGAGTACACACCGTGTTCATGACAGGAAGAACTGACATTAGCTGACTAACGCTAGGGGAATGTTCAGGTACTTACCACGGTCCAAGCACAAGGGACAGACTGATAAGACACCTTATCTCGGTGACCAATTTACAAGCGGACAGTGCAACGCGCGGCACAACAGACAGTAACTGAAGGAAGAGGTGTCCTGATAACTCCTCAAACTTCCTCCTTATTAATTTCTGCAACATTCGCGGTCTTAGTTCTAATTTCCATTCTGTGGAACACCATCTCTCCTCCTCTAAACCACACCTTCTCTTCCTCACCGAAACACAGGTTTCTGAGGCTACTGACAGCAATCTCTACTCTGTTCCCTAATACTATCTCTATCCTAAATTTCAATCCAAAGCTGGATGTTGCGCCTACCTGCGCAACGACATCACTTGCTCTCGTACCCACGACCTTGACTCTTCTGAATTTTCCACCATCTGGCTAAGACTTCCTTGTCATTCTATTACTATATACACATATGTGCTGTTTATCTCTCACCTAACTCTACTAACTATGTAAAATTCTTTGACCACTTGAACTCTAAATTGGAGCACATCTTGACCCACTCTCCCTTCGCTGAAATCTCCATCTTGGGAGATTTCAATGTTCACCACCAGCTTTGGCTTTCATTCTCTTTCACTGACCAGCCTGGTGAACAAGCCTATAATTTTGCTCTCCTCAACGATCTAGAGCAGTTGGTTCAGCACCCTACACGTATTCCCGACCGTCTTGGAGACAGGCCCAACATACTAGACCTCTTCCTTACCTCTAACCCTTCTGCTTACTCTGTCAAACTGGTCTCTCCGTTGGGCTCCTTCGATCACAACCTTATTTCTGTATCCTGTCCTTTTGCTCCTGTACATCCTCTGGACCCACCGAAGAGGCGATGTTTCTGGCATTTTGCTTCAGATCGGTGGGACGACCTGAGGATGTATTTTTCCGATTTCCCGTGGAATGATTACTGCTTCCAGGAGAGAGACCCCTCTATGTGTGCCCAGCGCATCACAGAAATTATTGTCTCTGGAATGGAGGCATACATTCTACGTTCTTTCTCTACTCCTTATGCTAAAAAGCCTTGGTTCAATCATGTTTGTTCTCTTGCTATTAAGATAGAGAGGCAGCTCACAAAAGGTACCAAAGCCTTCGCACTCCTGCTAACCATGATCTTTATATTCCTGCCCGGAACCGTGCCAAATATATTCTTCAACTTACTAAAAGCTCTTTTATAAATAGAAAATGTCAAAACCTTACTTTTTCTAATTCTTCCCGTGACTTCTGGCACCTAGCCAAAAATAGCTCCTCCATTTTCACTTCTTATTCTTTCCCTCCTCTCCTTAACCCTGACGGCAGCACCGCCCCCTCATCTATCTCTAAGGCTGAACTCTTCGCTCAAAGTTTCTGTAAGAACTCCACCCTGGACGATTCTGGGCATGTTCCTTCTACTCATCCCCCCTCTGACTCCTTTGCCTGTTATTAAGATTCTTCATAATTACGTTTTCTATGTCCTCTCTGGCCTCAACTCTCTGAAGGCTTATGGACCTGATGGAGTGCCTCCTATTGTCCTTAAAAACTGTGCCTCCGTGCTGACACCCTGCCTGGTCAAACTCTTTCGTCTCTGCCTATCAACAAATACCTTTCCGTCCTGCTGGAAGTACGCCGTCGTACAGCCTGTGCCTAAGAAGGATGACAGTTCCAGTCCCTCAAACTACCGCCCTATAGCTTTACTCTCCTGTCTATCTAAAGCTTTTGAATCAATCTTAAACCGGATGATTGAAAAGCACCTATCCACTTTTGACATTCTATCTGATCGCAAGCATGGGTTCCGCAAGGGGCGTTCTACTGGCGATCTTCTTGCTCTTTTAACTGACTCTTGGTCATCCTCTTTTAGCCGTTTCGGTGAAACTTTCTCAGTTGCGTTAGATATATCGAAAGCTTTCGATAGAGTCTGGCACAAGTCTTTGCTTTCTAAACTGCCCTCTTTCGGATTTTATCCCTCTCTCTGTTCCTTTATATCCAGTTTCCTTTCCGGCCGTTCTATCTCTGCTGTGGTAGAAGGTCACTGTTCTTCCCCTAAACCTATCAATAGTGGTATTCCACAGGGCTCTGTCCTATCACCCACTCTCTTCCTGTTATTCATCAATGATCTTCTTTCCATAATAAACTGTCCTATCCACTCATACGCTGATGACTCCACTCTGCATTATTCAACTTCTTTCAACAGAAGACCCTCTCAACAGGAATTACATGACTCCAGGCTGGAGGCTGCAGAACGCTTAACCTCAGACCTTACTATCATTCTTAACCCAGACAGCAGTGCTGCCGTCTGGGTTAAGAAGAGGCGGGAAAGAGGAAGAAGTGAAATTGGAGGAGATATATTTGGCTAAGTGCCAGAGGTCTCTGGAAAAATTAGAGAAAGCAAGGTGTTGACATTTGGTATGGATAGAGGAGTTTTTGGTAAGGCGAAGAATAGATCTGGCACGATTCCGGGCGGAAATGTAAAGGTCCTGGCTAGCGGGAGTTCGAAGGCTCTGGTATCTTTTGTGAGCTGCCTCTCTATCTTTGACAGCACGAGCACAAGCGTGATTAAACCAAAGCTTTTTAGCATGGGGAGTAGAGAAAGTACGTGAAATGTATGCCTCCATTCCTGAGACAATCACTTCTGTGATGCGCTGGGCACACACAGAGGGGTCTCTATCCTGGAAGCAGTAATCATTCCACGGGAAATCGGAAAAGTACATCCTCAGGTCGTCCCACCGAGCAGTAGCAAAATGCCAGAAGCATCGCCTCTTCGGTGGGTCCAGAGGGTGTACAGGAGCGATAGGACAGAATACAGAAATAAGGTTGTGATCGGAGGAGCCCAACGGAGAGAACAGTTTGACAGAGTAAGCAGAATGGTTAGAGGTAAGGAAGAGGTCTAGTATGTTGGGCCTGTCTCCAAGACGGTCGGGAATACGTGTAGGGAGCTGAACCAACTGCTCTAGATCATTGAGGAGAGCAAAGTTGTAGGCTTGTTCACCAGGCTGGTCAGTGAAAGAGGATGAAAGCCAAAGCTGGTAGTGAACATTGAAATCTCCTAGGATGGAAATTTCAGCGAAGGGAGAGTGGGTCAAGATGTGCTCCCCTTTAGAGTTCAGGTAGTCAAAGAATTTTACATAGTTAGTAGAATTAGGTGAAAGATAAACAGCAGAGATGTATTTAGTAATAGAATGAAAATGAAGTCTTAGCTATATGGTGGAAAATTCAGAAGAGTCAAGGTCGTGGGCCCGAGAGCAAGTGATGTCGTTGCGTACGTAGATGCAACATCCAGCTTTGGATTGAAATTGAGGATAGAGATAGTAGGAGGGAACAGAGTAGAGATTGCAGTCAGTAGCCTCAGAAACCTGTGTTTCGGTGAGGAAGAGAAGGTGAGGTTTAGAGGAGGAGAGATGGTGTTCCACAGTAAGACAATTCGGAATGTGTTTAGTGTAAGTGTTTGTGTGTTGGTTAATACAATCCTGGAAACACTTGTATTGCCCGCCATGCGCACGAGCCAATCAGATGACTCGCTGTGGCAACGCTGGGGCGTGGGCCAATTAGAGCCTAGGGCGGTGGTGCCGCCGCCAATCAAAGCAGGGAAGCCGAAGGACGCTGGAGTCGGCCAATGGGAGACGAGAAACTTCCCGCGCGCCTTTCAAACTTGGCGGGCAAGGAGGAAAGAAGACCTTGCGAGCGCCATATTGGCTGTGCTCACAACACAATAAAATAACCCAGCAGGGCTCATAGAATAAAAAAAAATCACAACTCGTTCGGAACGGTAAAGCACTGCAAGGGGCGCTTGAAGCCCAAAAACAGGTTTAAAGTACTTACAACCAGGTGTAGCTAAGTAATAGCAGCCGGACAGCAGGGCGGCAGGCTAACAGCACACAAACCTCTTCCTGGGTCACAATGGGGTTCCTGTAGACCTTGGCAGGTGCCTGAATAACAGCATAGTTGCACAGCACCTAGCAGGCAGTAGAACTCACAGGGTGATGTGCCGCGGCGGTGAAGACGTGGGCCAGGGAAAACTGTCATGAAGCAGAACACGAGCGAGGTCGGGGGTTGCACGGTAGCACGTTACGTAGAGCTTGACCGGGAACTCAGAGACCACAGGCGGACTAACGGCACAGGGGCACAGGGGAAGGCAGCCAGGGGGTTATAGAGCAGTAGCAAAGTAGTCAAGGCAGGAGAACGGTGCAGCGGGTATGGCATCTCAAAGAAGCTTGGGGGCAGGCTGGAACGATGCGTTACACCACTCCCAGTTCTTCAGAGGTACGTAGTAAGCACCGCTAGCCACCATATGTACTGGTGGAGGTGTAGCTGCCAGTCTGCCACCGTATGTACTGGTGGGTTGTAAAGAATAGGCCTTGCTCCTATTCTTAAGTTTATTAGGGTAAAGGAGCTGGCGATGGCGGAGCGTACGCCCTTCCAGTATAAGTGTCTTCTCCCCACTGACGGGGAGACGCAAGGAGACTGTAGAACAGGAGAGGGGGCCTCTATGGGAGACCGTGGGCGGGTGGTGGTGTATGTCGGTTGCAACAGATGGCGCAGGTGCAATGTTGTTTACATCCAGGCCCCCCCCCGCCTCCAGACACCCACCCCCAACCCCCAGTACCCATCAGCAGTGTTGCTACATGGGATCAAGCAGCAAATGTTGCTACATTTTTTCTTGTCTGGTTATTTCCCATTTTAAAGAAAAGAAAATATAGGGAGATAAACATTAAAATGAACAGTAGGAAATATATATATATATATATATATATATATATATATATATATATATATATATATATATATATATATATATATATATTTACCAGGTAGATATAGCCTGACTGCATGTCATGAGTAATCCTATTATTGTACCGCAATTATATTACTTTCTCTGCATTTGTGGGAGGCTACCAGTGGTTAGATGTGTTTTATGTGTTTAACCTTTCTGTATACATACTGGAATGCGCCAAGGTTGTAGCCCTACTGCCGTTCTTTAAAAACTATGTGATCATGTTTTTCTTCCAAACTCATTGTTTTAGCACGCACGCTGACTTCCATCAGTAATGATTTACATTGAATCATTGGTTTGTAGGGGGAGAAAGTGGGTGAATATAATTATCTCGGTCTAACTTATACTGTTTATTATACCGCTATTCGTAGCAATATCTTTCTCTGCTCCGATTGCAACGCTGCCTCGTTCAAAAATCATAACACCACGTTTACCAGCCGGAGCCTCAAATCATGTCCCTTTGTGGTGATAAAGAGGACACAGCCTGGTGTGAAGCTACATTTATTACGGAAGGATGCCAGCCGGGGGTAAGTGATATATATAAATAATGATAATGTGGAAATTCTAATCATTTTCACGCTGACTGCTGTTCTGAACTTGCTAACTGCATGCCTCCCCTCCTCCCGCGGCCCCGCTGGCCGCTGCACTTGATTTAAACACATGAACATGGGGAGACTGCAAGAGGCCGAATGGCCTACACACGGCAGCTCCAGATTCCTCCCCACTACCACATATCAGCCTCGTCCATGTAGCTATCCAGTCTACTCTTAAAACAAGCTATCGTCCCTGCACTCACTATGTGATTGCTGAGTCTATTCCATTCCCCCACCACCCTATTACTAAACCAGTGCCTGCCCATTTCCCTCCTAAATCTATACTTTTCTAATTTAAGTCAATTACTGCATGTTCTAACTTGCCAAATATATTATGCAAAAGTTAACCAGCATCTTCACTCTTTCATCCCTTACACTGATAAACTCTGGAGCAGCCTTCTTTCGTCTGCATTTCCTCCTGCTTATAACTTGACCTTCAAGAAGAGTGTATCAAGACTCTACTTTTGTCTGTTTGAGAGTGGTGAGTAGTGGGGCTTTTTTTCTAGTACACTTTGTTGCCCTTGAGCTGTCTCCTTTGTTTAAAGAAAACAATTAAATAAATAGAAGTTGGCCAATGCTTCCAACACATTTTGGTGCCATATCTACAAGTGGCTGGTGACTGTAAGTATCTCAGCAACCTGCATGCATCTATGCCATTCCTATCACGGTGCATGGAGCAAGCTTCACATAACACTCAGACAGAGACAGTTCAATTATGGTTATATTTCAGACTCAGTTTATTGCTCAGTCTCTTAGGTGCAGTGCTGTTAATATTGTTAGTGGCAGTATTAGTACAATTAATGTATTTATTTTCATTAATTTATCAATATTTATTTATTATATTATTAGTGTTTGAAAATTCTAATACTAGTATTAAGATAAACAAAAATATCAGAAATATATTTATACTCATTAATTATTATTGCTTTTCTTATTAATTCCTTCAATGTCCTGGCACTTTGACATCTAGTGCTTCTCTGTCTAGCAGCCAAAATTGTGGTCTTTCTGAATGTGTATGTCCTAAGTCTTCATTGATGTAACTAGCTATATAACATCAAAATCTGCATCTCTCTCCCTTCTCACCCAGTTGTCCCCGTACATCCTTTCAGTCTCCAAAGAATTTCAATTTACATCTTGTAATCACTTAACTAATGCAGTGCAATCCTCATCTCTGTATTTTACCGTGTGGACATACTCTTTCCTTCCATGTTCCACTGTCGTATGTTATTCCACATCTAATACAACCACATCCCAACAAATCCGAACACGTTCGATATCATCCAAGAGAATGTGGCAGATGAAGGGAAGAGTCCAAGAAAGAGGCCAAGGGTGAAGACATTTAGCCACCCCCTGAAGTACATGGCAGCATCCAACCCTCTTGCTATATAGACTGCAGGAATGTGCTCCCCATTGCAGTGCACCAGCTCCATGTACTGATTTTGGTATGAATACTTCATCTAGTGTTTGTTGATTGTTGTGTTATTAATCTAATTATGACATCACAAAATAGATTGTGCAAGTCACTTAACACATGCCCTGCTCAACATCACTTTTAAGTTGTAGAATTCCTTCATATGGCTGCTGATTTGTGTATCCCGAAATGATTGGATATTGATTGTCTTAACTTTTTTTTTTTTTTTTTTTTTGTCCATGATCACTGAACCATTTTATGGTATGTCTTTGGGTGCAGATCCAGGAAATGAGTTTGGGGGGGGGACGTCAGACTTTTTGCGGATGGAAGGAGCATTAGCATTACCGATTAGCCATTCTCGGCAGTCCTGGTCTTGAAAAACTGGTGGACTGACCTAAATCAATGGGTATAACGGCCTGGACTTTGTGCCAAAGCATTGTTTTAGCCGCAGCGCGCTTTTGAGCTAGTTTTCCTGTATCACTCAGAACTATGGGGGGGGGCCCCGGGCCCCCTGGGCACCCCTTGGATCCACCAATGTGGCTATGTCTTATAATATATCTATCCTTTACAGTCTGATTGTGCATCCTTCTAGGTTGTTAAGTTTTAGTAGCTACTCATGAGAAGTATTCCATAATGATCATTGATTTCCAGATGCTTTGCACTAAAAAAAGTGTCATTAAACCTGCCGCAAATAATAATGAGCTGTAGTCAACCCTTGCTTTAAAGAACCAATATGGAGGAAGGGGGTGATGTTATATCCAAAAATCTTTTACATCTGAAGTATCCAACCTTTTTGTGTATAATAAACCTTGTTTGTTACATGAACTTAAAAGTTCACAATTTCCATACATGATTCTTTTTTCCTTGTATTTGATGATTAATCCTGACATGTATTTCCATTATCAGTAGGTAATATATAGTAACAAGACAATAATACACATTATAACAATGTATATATTATAGCCCAATGAGTGCACGAGATCATTTACCTCATCAGTGATGTCAAGTCCGGGAGTCCTTCCCTAAATTATTTCCCCGAATTTGTGACACCAAGTATAATAACTAATTTTAGTGACCATTTGCATCCATTTTTCACTTTGATTAAAAAATTGCCTCTCAACAGGGTGTGAACTTGATGGGGTTGGAGGAAACTCGACTCGGCCATCAAGCTCACCACAATATAGTAAGGAACCTCTTGTTCTCAGTGATAATTTATCCTCTTTAGTTACTATTCCGTGTTGCTTTAATCACAACTAATGTGTTGGAAACATTACAGCTTAATAACATTCCTCACATCTCTGCATACAAATTGAGTTCAATATTTAACTGTAACACCAGTAGGCTACATATCTTAAAAAAAGGTATGTAAAAAGGTTGACATTTTGAATGATATATTTAAACTCTATTATGTTTCTATGGCTGTAGTACCGTTACGATTAGTCGAGTGATCAGCACATGGGTCTTATAATTTTGATAGCATAGGTTCAAATTTTGCCATAGGCTGGCAATTGATAGTAACAGTAGTGTCCACAGATACCTGCCTGTTTCTTGTTTATCCTGTTCCACTTTAAACCATGACTGGCCAATCTTTGAAGAGGTAGCATAACCTTGAAGTGCCACTAACAAACCTTTGTCCATTCTTCTGATGTGATCCTTTTTTTTTCCCACATGCCTATAGCGCCGGTAGGTTTTCTTCAGGGGCCTGGCGATCGGCCCAGGCCCGTCATGATGCAGGCAATTTTTTTTATAGTGGCGCCATTTAGTATTGGCTCATGCTGCCCCCCGGAACTCATTCTTGATTCACTTGGATGGTTTAGCAGGGCTTAGGTATGACTAACACTGCAAAAACAGGGAATTTTTAGATTTTTAGTGTGGCAACACTTTGACAAATGTTTTGGTATGGACTGAACATCAAAGATATATATATGGAAAATGGGTGCTTTTAGATCTTGACATTATATCTGTCAAGAGTCTCCAGTTGTATCCTCTCCCCCATCTCTCCTGAATATATTACTCTTGTCAGGCAATCTAAGTGAAGCCTTCCATCGAAGCTGGCGTGCAGACATAATGCTAATGCTGAGATTCACTGTCCTTATAGCACTGAAAATAATGCAATTTCATGCACATGTTTTATTATTTAGAATTGTGATTAAATATTTTTGCATGTATTTTCAGACATGAAAAGTGAAAATTGCTGCACAAAACAGTCTGTCGTCTGCACCAGGAGGCAAGGCAGCTCAAAGCCCAGGCTGTTACAACTCCTGGGCAGTTTTTCCCCAGAGCCAGCAGTTTTTTAGATCCAATAGGGGTGGATTATTTCTGAGGTCAGGTTCAACATGCTGCAAGATGCCAAGATCTAAGCCTAGTAGGAGATATGGGTTACAAGAGAGGAGGTTTGCTCTGGCCTTATACTATCAAAGTCCAAATGCTAATAGATTTCTAAGCACAGTATTTCACTTGCCTTCAATTTCAACACTTCACTCATGACTCAGGGGTATTTCGGTAAATGTTGGCTGGAGCAAACAGATTCTGACAGCCCTGCAGCAAAGAGCACAGGCTTTGTCAAAAGAAGAGATACTTCGTGAGATTTGCCATTATTTAGTATTACTCTTGTTACGCCAAGAAATTTTTTACATATACTTTGTCAAATATTGCAAGTAATGCACCATTGTTGGTCTTGCCTGTTATAAATCAGATCTTGTTCAATTAACAACCTTTGGGTGTCTGCCACTTTCCAGTTGTAATGCAAGGAATCATTTATCTCCCCTGCCAGATGTCACATGTAATGCACCATTGTTGGTTTTGCCTGTTATAAATCAGATCTTGTTCAGTTAACAAGCTTTCGGTGTCTGCCACTTTCCAGTTGTAATGCAAAGAATCCCCTGCCAGATATCGCATGTAATGCACCATTGTTGGTTTTGCCTGTTATAAATCAGATCTTGTTCAGCTCACAAGCTTTGAATATCTGCCATTGTTTATTTCAGGTGGAATGCTTGGAAGCATTTGTTCTCTCCCCTACCCAACATTATGCAATGCTTTATTGTGGATTTTGCCTGTTATGTTTAATCTTGTTCAGGTAACAAGCTTTTGATGTCTGCCTTACCTAATAATGTGCTGCAGTGACACTTGGCTTGGTTTCATGATGTGAAATACAGCTTGTAATTTCATCTATCGTCACGTGTCTGGCATCATTAATGTGGCTTCCAGGAGTAATCTTGTTTGTATAAAAGCATGCAATGTTTTTTTTCTGATTTATATGATATACATAATCACATAGGTATGATTTTTTTGGACAAAATGTAATGGCAGTTGATATTCTTGACTAATGCCTCATAAACATTGTGAAAAATAATGCTTTTTTGAGGGGGGTGGGGTGGACAGAGAGTGGTTTGTTTGGTTGGCCAGTTCAAGGAGTTTCATATCAAATGATTATATTACATCCAACTTTAATGTGTGCTAAAAACATATATTTTATTACATCCAACTTTAATGTATGCTTCCTGCAATAAATGCTACATGTTTACTGATGTAGCCTATGAAATACATATCACTCTCTGCCCTGTAATTTGGTGTGTCACATACTGCAGCATAACTTTTGTAACGGGCTTGTCGGGGGGCGTTTAAAGGGTGTTGATTAAGACTTCAGCTTCCTTAAGGCGAATTATATTCGTAGCCTTTATGTACAAGAAGCGACGGAGCGAGAGCGACTGTCGTTGTGTGTCAGTCGGACTCTCGTGAAGGAGAGGCGAGTTACAGGTTGGAAAATAATTGTTACAATTGGTCACGTATGTCAAGGTGACCTCCACGCGCCATCGGAGTGCGAAGTATACAAAACTGAGACGGTAAACACTGACGGACGACATTCCTATAAGGTGGCGTGATCTATCTGTCGTGGGTTTTTTCCATTGACAATTGTATGCCTAATTCGTGGTGATATTAAATAATAATAATACATTGATATCCTACTATAACACTGCTCGGTCACCTACCAGTGATCGCGACCTCGCGATATATAAAAATCGAAATAGCAGTCGAGTTACCATGAACATACATAGTGGGAGTTTGTCAAGCAGACTGCCTATGACACAATTACATTAAAACACTGGCTATGTAAGAACAGATGTGGAGTTGTAATATAAATAGGGAGAGGGAAACCACAACGTGTGTGACATGAAACATAAGAAACCTCTCAAAAGATAAATATAAAGACACATGTATAAGAAACTATCAACTGGCATAGTTACAGACAATGAAACGGTGATCTAGCTCCTAAAAAAAAATACAGTAGTGAAACACAGTACAATGTTAAGTATAGGAGCAGCCAGGTTTCTGTCCCCTGAATTGTCTGAGAAAAGGAAAAACTACCTTGCCAGTGGCCTCCCTGCATCCAGTCGCCGTGTCTGCACAACCAAATAATCGTGCAGGACAGAGTTTCTCCTAATAAGGTAGCACATGACGACGAGACTGACGAACATCAGAAACAATGGTACAAAAAATCCAGGGGACAGGTAGGGGAGATGCAAATAATCAGGCAGCGTTTCCTCCAGGGTTTCCGCAAACTCTGTTTTGTTCGCGAAAGACAATGAATTAAGGGAATTAGTCACATACGAGATGCTGGAGAAATGAATGTCATCGAGAGACCGTAGAGGAAACACTCGATGGTAAATATTGGCCGTGAAAACCAGACGAATCCGGGACGGGTACGTTGTTATGTTAGTGGAGCGGATATAGCATGCTTCCGCTATGGCATAGTGACCAGTAACCCGTTGATAAGTGGTACCCTCCGGGCAGATGACCGATACATAGAATGACTGAGGGAAAAAAAAATAATGCAGACCCTGAAAGTTCTTATGGAAAACAGGCGTTGGTGTTAATTGCTTGTAAGGGCACAGGGAAAGAGCGTCAGACGCGTTCACGCGGGTGAGGGCGATCTCGCATACCCCTCCCCGAACTGGTAGGAAGGCAAAGAGAGACGCAGAGCAATAGAATCGCCCGAAGACCGTCTCCTTGCAATACTGCAAGAGTGAGTAGCTACCCGTTGAATACAGAGCGAAATCCTTCGCGATTAGAACAAGAGACGGGGACGTGTCCAGGGCTAACACACTGTCCTTAGCTGAAAAAGGGAACGGGACAATTTCGTGTGCCTCAAACACGTCCGCCGTCTGAAATGGAACATGAATGATTATGGCATCGGGGGTGAGGCTGGACTCAATCAAGGGGTAAAAATATTGACTCATGTCCGGGGTGAATAAGGGCGTTAGGCTATAATTTTGATACCCGATCTGGACAGTCGTTCTCAAATCGTGTAGAGGGAACAAGGCAGGTGTGACTCTACCGTGCGCTGCATCAACCATGTTGCTAATAACCTGCTGATTTGCCGTTGCGACGGAGTTAATGACGTTTTCCAATACATGCAAGGCCTGATCTAGGAGGAGAAACTGATTCACCTGGTCGATCTGTTTGACAACTATGTTGATAACCTCTACCATCTTATTTGTCTGCTCTAGCAGTTCCTCAATGTTAGTATGCAATTGCGCAAGTTTTCTACAATTGGCGTTGATCACCCTGCGATTTCGAGCAGCAAAGGAAAGTACATGAGCGTAGTGGTCCCGCAAATCGCGAACGTCCTCGTCGGTAGCCGTAGCGAAAAGGAACTTTGAGGCGGACCCAACGATGTTGAGCAACCCCCTCTTTACCCGAGAGTGAACTGAGTGAAAACTATAATCCATGTTTACCTCATCAACTTTTCCCCGTAAGAACAGAATCCTATCCTCCAGTAGTTGAAAAAGAGTCAGAGAGTTGGTACTAGAAGGTGCCTTTGATTCCCTAGTCTTGGTAGCCCGTATGGCGTCTGCCATGCCGAGTAGTTTTTCTGAGACTATCCTGATTGTGTCCGTGGTGTTGGTCAAGGAAGTATATGGATATTTTACGAGGAGCACAACTTCTATGAGGAAGACCTCTCCTATGTGTGCCGTGAGAGCACCAGGCTTCAGGTGGATGGGTGTTGTTGCAAGCAGGGAGCCGAGGGACAACAAGATGGTCAGAAAACGCAACATCATGATCTGAAAGTGGTGGGAATGAAGTATTTAAACCCGTGGTCTCAAGTTATAGCTATGGGTGTTGGGATTATCTTGTTGAACAATATCAAGGTCCAAAGGTGAGGGAATTACTTTCAGACGATCACTGTGAACTTCTAGACTGACTCCACTATTCGACTCGAGAACCTCGAACCGATTTCCCCTGACATTCCGAACAACTCGGTAAGGACCCACAAATTTAGCCCCCAGTTTCGAACTCCTTTCCGCTTGCTTAATCATGACTGTGTCACCCTCTTTGAAATTCACCGGGACGGCCTGTTTGTGTTGTTTTGACATCATTTCAACCTTCGTAGCTTTTAACGTACACCTAACCTCTGAGTGTATCTTGGAAAACATATGCATCTGCTGTTGTGCGTACCTATCAATGTTGTAGAGAGGTTGCTGTGGGGTTGTTAGGAAGTCGTACGGAAGACGTTTCTCCACCCCATATAAAATGTAGTAGGGAGACTTTCCCGTAGAGTCGTTTACCGACGTATTTATGGAAGCGGCTATATGCGATAGCCAATCCTCCCAGTTATCGTGGAGATCGTTCACGATAGGCCTGAGGACCTGTAAGATTTTCCTATTAGCCCTCTCCGCCAACCCATTAGCAGCTGGGTGGTAAGCTGTGATGAAGGATTGCGTGATGTTAAACTGAGCGCATATTTCGCTCAATACTGAGTTCCTAAACTCGGTGCCATTGTCACACAAGAGAATTCGAGGAGACGAATGTGGACACAACACGTGAGTCACGAGGGCATGGGCCACGCGTGTGGCTGTCTTGTCCTTGAGAGGCGCTAGAACTAGAAACCTAGAGAACTGGTCGACGCACACCAATAAGTAGCGCGAGCCATGTTGGCTCTGGGGGAGCTGTAGTAAGTCTATATTAACAACATCCCATGGCGCCTCTGGTACTGGGTATTGCAACATAGGTGCTGGCCCTTTGACGGACCCCTTGTCCTTAGCACAAACGACGCAATGTGCGACATGTTTTTCTACATCAACCCGTAATGTGGGCCAGTAGAATTTTCGTCTGGTGACAGATAGCGTCTTGTCTCTTCCTGGGTGACCCGCAATGGGTGTGTTATGGACCAGCTTAAGCGTCACGGGGACGTATATGTCTGGGATGACCAGTTGGTCTATAGGTACCGGTTTGGTTGGCCATGACCTACAAAGGAGGTTGTCCTCTGATAGGAAGAATTGTGAAAAGGGAACTGGCAAGTCAGGAAGGTTTGATTCGTCTCCCGACTCGAGGGCGTAAATTAACCTCTTCCACACAGGGTGGTCACGCTGAGCAGTGTGTAGCTCAGGTAAAGTGAAGTTGTGGATGACCTCTGGGGTGGTAATCGCGCCTATCGGAATATTCCGAGATAAGGCATCTGCGACCACATTTGTTTTCCCGGTGATGTATTTTATCTCCGGATTGTATGCTTGGATCGTTAAGAACCATCTTGCCAGACGACCGTGTAGGTTGTTTCCCTTGAAAAGATCAGTTATGGCCGCGTGGTCCGTATACACCACAATTTTGTACCCCATCACTATGTCACGAAAATGCTTCAGAGCCCACACAATGGCAAGAGCTTCTAGGTGGGTAACAGAATAGTTCTTTTCCGGAGCTGTAAGTACTCGACTGGCGAACGCTATCACATGCTTTTTGCCGGACTTATCTGTTTGCATCAGCGCGGCTCCTACTCCACTAGCCGAAGCGTCGGTACAAAGCTGAAAGGGGTCCTTGAAATCCGGAAAGACAAGGACCGGAGCCTGTGTAAGCGCTTTCTTTAAATCCTCAAAACTCGTTTGTTGAGCTGGGAGCCACTGAAATGGTACGTCTTTCTTTAAAAGATGGGTTAGGGGACTCGCGCGTGCTGCGAAGTCCTTAATGAAAGGCCTGTAATAACCTGCGACACCCAAGAAAGACCGTACCTTGTCCGCAGACGTTGGCTGAGGGAACTCGGCAATAGCCTTTATTTTGTCGTCCACTGTGTGGATGCCGAATTCGTCCACGACATGCCCCAAGAACTTGATCCGAGGCTTTAAAAATTCACATTTGGTGATTTTGAGCTTTAATCCGATCTCTTGAAGTCTGTGTAGGACCGCTTTTAGTGTTTCCATGTGTGCATGCACGTCTTTACTTGCTATGATGATGTCGTCTAAATACACATAGACAGAGTTGCCCAGCAAGTCACCAAAAATGCTGTTCATTGTCCTTTGGAAGGTCAAGGGAGCTCCTTTGAGCCCGAACGGCATCCTCGTCCACTCATAGTGGCCATGAGGCGTGCTGAAAGCCGTTATTTCACGTGACTCGGGGGCCATGGGCAGCCAGTAGCCACTGACCAGATCAAGACTCGTAAAGACTTTATTTCCTCTACCGAGACACATCAGAAGATCTCGAAGAACGGGAAGCGGAAAATGATCATCCACGGTCGCGGTGTTCACACGCCGGAAATCAATCACAGGGCGATAAGAGCCGTCTTTCTTTGGAACCAGGAACAAGGGCGAATTCCACGGGGAATTCGATTCTTTGATGACACCTTGTTCTAACATTTCAGAGATAAGTTGTTGCACCACCTCCCTCTGACTGTGGGGGAGCTTGTACGCATTGATATATACAGGATTTGTATTGGGTTTTAACTTAATGTGGTGTTCAGCACACTGCGTAACTCCAAGCGGCTCGCCTGGTAGAGCAAGCGCCCCCCGATAATGTTCCAGAAGCTGGACTAAGGTTGGCTTAATTTCAGAATAGTGCGCAACTTTTAGGAACGCCTCTAAATTAGCTGTGTCTTGTTCGGGAGAATCCTGACACGCCGAGGTTATGCCTGAGACTTGGGCTGAAGAGTATTCAGCTGGTTCCGGGGCGACATTTCTCCCATACACTAGACACTGGCACAATCGAACACCGTGTTTTAAGGATACCGGGGATCCAGACGTGTTTATTACCAATGCCTCTGCAAAACCTCCCTCCTTGACTGTTGCAAGAGTTACCTCCACCGTCACGCGGTGTACGTGAGGAACTCCGTCGATACACACATCACTGCCCGTCGGAGGGGCGTTAGGCAAACGGATTTTAACAAGTTTTGCAGCACGATCCGGAACTATATGAGGACCGTCCACGACTGCCGGTACTGTCCGCCACAAGTCTGCAATGGTTTCGTGTGGTTTGACCGTAAGAGGTGACACTTTGGCGGTGGCAGTCCCTGAGTCTGTGGTGGGTTGGTCATTTTCCACATCTGAGGGTGAGATTACAGTTGACAGAGGCGATGGATTTACCATCCCCTGTATGCGTCGGCCTTGATACACGATCGCGTTGTTTTCAGGGTTTATGGTTATGTGCAGGTCTTTCATGGCGTGTAATCCTAAGATCCCATCCACAGGTAAAGCAAACCTGCTAGAGACATAAAAGAAATCTCGAAAGGAACATACTTTTTCATGTAAGCTGACTGTTAGTGGTACTCGCCCAAGGATTCCCAAAGTGGTGCCCGTCACGCCTATCACATTCAGGTCGTTCTCTTGGAGCGGCCAATTTTCCCCACTCGCCTGTCGTGTCAGAGACCTGTAAGCGGAGTCGGAGATGACATTGGCTGTGGCACCTGTGTCAACCGCTAAAGTGAGCGAAATTTTGCCCACCTTGCAAGGGAGGGCAATTATGCTTGTCCGTCCCAAGGCGGCAATGACGGAGTCAAGTTGCTCCCAATTAGTATTTTCCTTAAGGGACACTTGGATGTACGCCTCGGGGCTGTCACGAAGTCATGTCTTTTTATTTTGAGAAGAGGAGTGTGGTTTACTGTCCGCTGAGGACTTGTACTTCTGTTCCTCCTTGGCCTTTTGTATTGCAGAACAACTGTCTGAATCATGAAAACAATTCCCGTGGATATGGCAAAAGGCAGCCTTCCGCTGATGGTTTGGCCTAGGGTTCCTGTGTGATGAATGATGCCCGCCCCTGTAAGCTCCTGACCTCCTATCTGAGCCCCGTCTCGAATGTGTTGATTCCCTACGTTTCGCGAAACAAGAATGTTCAGAATGTCCTGATTGTTTGCAAAAACTACATGTGAGAGATGCCTTACTTTGTGCTTGCAATGCTGCTGCTGTTGCGAGGGGTTGGTGGTGAGGGTGTTCCTGAACCTTGACTTCTAACTCTGAGACGAAGTCAACCAACTTCCCGCTCGGTTTGAAGGCCAAAGGGAGGGCAGAACGGCGGTTCTTCTCTGAAATATGAAATAAGTAAAAAAACAACTCGAAAGCTGTCTTCACCTGGTGCTTTTGCATACAACCCCCTGGAAGCCAGAGCGCGTCTTCTAGGCTCTTGACACAGTCAACCGCCAGCTGATTTGCCTCAATCATGGCGTCCCAAATCGGCTTTGTTGAGGAATTTTTTTGGAGGGACTCAACCGTGTGTGCCATCTGTCTTACGATGCTTGGTTTACTCCCGCCCCCGAAGATTTTTATGAAATTCCTTTTAAAAACCTCATAGTTTACACCAATGTCCCCCGAAGCGAACGCTGAGGACTGCATCAAATTCAGTGCCCGAGAGCCTGGAAGTAACCGTGACCGAATGAAAGCGATTTTATCATGATCTTCCGTAATGGAGGAATTTACGATGGCAGATTCACACAAATCTAAAAACTGTCGCGCCGAAAAGTCGGTCTCGCCTCCCGAGAATTGTCGAATACTGGCGTGAGTTGGAATGACCCGAATCGGGGGCGGGGGGAAGTGGTGTGGGGCCCCGGGAGGAGGGGGGGGAGGTGGATCGACAGGCATTGTGATCGGCCGAGTGGGGGATAAGTAATCAGACGAACCCGGAGGTGAAGGGGCGCTATCCCTTGGGAGGGAAGAGTACGTAGCCCCCGATCGCAAATTCACCACATTTAAATCACCGGAGTTTGCACCTTGCTCCAATTCCTCCTCACTTGAAGGACGAGCCAACTGTTTAAAGGTGTCGCCTAGTTTAGCGAGAGTCTTTGTTCATACTATGGCGTAAATCATTTACAAAATAGGAGCATATGTTGAGAGCTGTAAAAATGAACCAATAAACGGAACGTGTATGAATGAAGAGGTTGCGGTGAAACCCTAAAAAGGCAAGAAAGAATGGCTAGCAAGGTGCCTGTTTAGACGTAATAGAAGTTAAGGTTATAATGGAATGCCCTAATGATATGGGTATATTGAAAGAATAACTATATAAACAAAGTGGTATGGTAAGTGAGTATACCATTGAAGCTCACGTTTTCTCTCGAGCGGTGAAAAGAAAACGGAGGCAGGGCACACCGATGAAGATTAACTTTGATCAGGGAACTCACACTATACTCAATAGACTCGCTAGCAAACAATAAGAAAGAATCAATATCTTATTCGAATGAACGTTACTCTCACAATTATGACTGATTAACAGCGGTAGGAACACAGAAATAAAAAAATCGTGCCCCTGCACGAACAATAATGAAAATAAGACGAGTCGGCATATTTGGACAAGAAGGGAATATCCATAAATACCAAGATTAATCAGCTGATGTAGTGGAGAGGGCGACGGCTTGTGATGCCCTGGGTTACGGGCAGTCGTTGTAGGCGCGTCAGGAAACCTTTGCCGCGGCCACAGCGGCGGTGAGAGGTGAGGAATGGGCTGACATCGGAGGACTCGCAATGGAGGTAGAAAAACTGCTGACCCAGCAATTGGAGCGGCCGCGGATGCGGCGGCTGGGAGCCGGTACACTGCCGCCAGACGTATGATGGCCGCGTCGTCCTTGTTATAGTAAGAGATGGGCGGCTGTGGCAGATAAGACGACTTGGGTGTGTAACCTCTTGAGAAGACGCCTTGCAAGAAACGGTAGTGGGAACAGCTTGCAGTCACCGGGAGATGGCCGCGGGTACCCTTGCTGACTGTTTGCCGGAAGAGGTTTGGGCCGATGCTCCCGGCAGCGGCGGTGGTGCCGCCAGCTGTGGAGCGAGGGGCATGCGGGGTGTCCCAAGGTCAGCGGGGCGTGCCTCCTCGTTGCTGGTGTGAATACTTCTGCTGTATCGTGGAGTGGCTTGCAGGGTTCGTAGCAGTGCTGGCTTGAAGCGGGGGAGCGGCTTGTAGATTGTGGCCCTCGCTTTCGGCTGCGTAGGCCTGTGGGTGTGCTCGGGGCTTGGAGGCTTGACGCCTGTAGAGTTGCTTGAAGCTGGTGTGCTCGAGGCTTGTAGACTGGACGCCTGTAGAGTTGCTTGTAGCTGGTGTGTTCGAGGCTTGTAGGCTGGACGCCAGTAGAGTTGCTTGTAGCTGGTGTGCTCGAGGCTTGTAGGCTGGACGCCTGTAGAGTTGCTTGTAGCTGGTGTGTTCGAGGCTTGTAGGCTGGACGCCTGTAGAGTTGCTTGTAGCTGGTGTGCTCGAGGCTTGTAGGCTGGACGCCTGTAGAGTTGCATGTAGCCGGCGCCTGGTGAGGTGCTTGTAGCTGGCGCCGAGTGAGGTGCTTGAAGCTGGCGACTTGTGAGTTGCACGTAGCTGGTGCCTTGTGAGATGCTTGTAGATGGCGCCTTGTGAGTTGCACGTAGGTGGCGACTTGTGAGATGCTTGTAGCTGGCGCCTTGTGAGTTGCACGTAGCGGGCGCCTTGTGAGATACCGCGGACGGCTGGTGCGTTGCCGCGGACGGCAGGTGCGTTGACTCCTTCTTCCCTTGTACGCCTGTCCCCGGAGTTTGTTGGTGAGTTCTCGTGGCTTGGAGGAGAACGAGGTAGCGAAGGCACAGGCGCGGGGTGACCGCTGCCAACCAAATGTAACGGGCTTGTCGGGGGGCGTTTAAAGGGTGTTGATTAAGACTTCAGCTTCCTTAAGGCGAATTATATTCGTAGCCTTTATGTACAAGAAGCGACGGAGCGAGAGCGACTGTCGTTGTGTGTCAGTCGGACTCTCGTGAAGGAGAGGCGAGTTACAGGTTGGAAAATAATTGTTACAATTGGTCACGTATGTCAAGGTGACCTCCACGCACCATCGGAGTGCGAAGTATACAAAACTGAGACGGTAAACACTGACGGACGACATTCCTATAAGGTGGCGTGATCTATCTGTCGTGGGTTTTTTCCATTGACAATTGTATGCCTAATTCGTGGTGATATTAAATAATAATAATACATTGATATCCTACTATAACACTTTCCTGATATTTTATTTCACTATGAGTTGCCTTATTTTGTCTCATTTGCTTTTATCATATGTGCCTCTGCTGCATAGTTGTGCCTACTGAACTTAATATCTTCATGACCCTGACACCAAGGTCAGAGCTTGAGATCATACCGTGTCCTACATCCCATTTTCACCTCCAGGCTCGGCTGTCTCCCAGGACCACCAAGTTATTGCATTCCATTTAAGACAACTCATGTGTTACCTTCTTGATGTCCTCCATCATGTATTTCAGCTTGTTTTATCATGCTTTGCTCTTATATTGATGTGCCTTGCAACATTTTTATACAGTTTTTATTGTATAAAAATGTAGTAGGTAGGAAGACACCTACCGAACGGGCGCAAGCCACTCCCGGTGAGGTATATATAGGAGGTGAGAAGGGAGCTGAAGCCCTCCAAAGACCCTTCCCATGTCCTCACTAACCGTTTCCCTATTGTCTCACCAACACCGGAGAGTAGTTCAGCATGCTCTCTAAAGACAGATCCTCTCTTTATCCACACCACACTACATTCTCACAACATATACACCTTTTCCCAAAATTAAAATTTCAAAATGGCGCACATACACCAAGCCTCGGAGTCCCCGCCTGGGGGGGGGACCACAAATTCCCCCAGGGAGGACTCCCCTTCTGGCTGCCGACCCGAGAGGTGTCTTGATAACTCCTCGAACCTCTTTCTTCTCAATTTCTGCAACATTCGCGGTCTTCGCTCTAATTTTCATTCTGTGGAACATCATCTCTCCTCCTCTAAACCTCACCTTCTCTTCCTTACCGAAACACAGGTTTCTGAGGCTACTGACAGCAATCTCTACTCTGTTCCCTCCTACTATCTCTATCCTAAATTTCAATCCAAAGCTGGATGTTGCGCCTACGTGCGCAACGACATCCCCGTGCCCACGACCTTGACTCTTCTGAATTTTCCACCATCTGGTTAAGACTTCACTGTCATTCTATTACTAAATACATCTGTGCTGTTTATCTCTCACCTAACTCTACCAACTATGTAAAATTCTTTTACTATTTGAATTCTAAAGTGGAGCACATCTTGACCCACTCTCCCTTCGCTGAAATCTCCATCCTAGGAGATTTCAATGTTCACCACCAGCTTTGGCTTTCATCCTCTTTCACTGACCATGCTGGTGAACAAGCCTACAACTTTGCTATCCTCAACGACCTAGAGCAGTTGGTCCAGCACCCTACACGTATTCCTGACCGTCTTGGAGATCGGCCCAACATTCTAGACCTCTTCCTTACCTCAAACCCTTCTGCTTATTCTGTCAAACTGTTCTCTCCGTTGGGCTCCTCCGATCACAATCTTATTTCTGCATCCTGTCCTATCGCTCCTGTACACCCTCTGGACCCACCGAAGAGGCGATGCTTCTGGCATTTTGCTTCAGCTCGGTGGGACGACCTGAGGATGTACTTTTCCGATTTCCCGTGGAATGATTATTGCTTCCAGGATAAAGACCCCTCTGTGTGTGCTCAGCGCATCACAGAGGTGATTGTCTCTGGAATGGAGGCATACATTCCTCGTTCTTTCTCTACTCCTCACGCTAAAAAGCCTTGGTTTAATCACGCTTGCTCTCGTGCTGTCAATGATAGAGAGGTAGCTCACAAAAGATACCAGAGCCTTCAAACTAATGCTAATTATGAACTTTACATTTCTGCCCGAAATCGTGCCAAATCTATTCTCCGACTAACACAAAATTCTTTCATTAATAGAAAATGTCAAAACCTTGCTTTCTAACTCTTCCTGTGACTTCTGGCATCTAGCCAAAACATCTCCTCCAACTTCACTTCTTCATCTTTCCCTCCACTCTCAGTCCTGACGGCAACACTGCCGTCTCATCTATCTCTAAGGCTGAACTCTTCTCAAACTTTTCTAAAAACTCCACTCTGGACGATTCTGGGCATATTCCTCCCACACATCCCCCCTCTGACTCCTTTATGCCTGTTATAAAGATTCTTCAAAATGATGTTTTCTATGCCCTCTCTGGCCTCAATCCTCAGAAGGCTTATGGACCTGATGGAGTGCCTCCTATTGTCCTTAAAAACTGTGCCTCCGTGCTGTCACCCTGCCTGGTCAAACTCTTTCGCCTCTGCCTGTCAACATCTACCTTTCCTTCTTGCTTGAAGTATGCCTTCATACAGCCTGTACCTAAGAAGGGTGACCGCTCCAATCCCTCAAACTACCGTCCTATTGCTTTACTTTCTTGTTCATCTAAAGCTTTTGAATCAATCCTTAACCGGAAGATTCAAAAGCACCTTCCACTTCTGACCTTCTATCTGATCGCCAGTATGGGTTCCGCAAGGCGTTCTACTGGTGATCTCCTAGCCTTCTTAACTGACTCTTGGTCATCCTCTCTTAGCCGTTTCGGTGAAACTTTGCTATTGCGCTGACATATCAAAAGCTTTTGATAGGGTCTGGCACAAATCTTTGCTTTCTAAACTACCCTCCTACGGTTTCTATCCTTCTCTCTGTACCATTACCTCCAGTTTCCTTTCTGACTGTTCTATTTCTGCCGTGGTAGACGGTCACTGTTCTTCCCTAAATCTATTAACAGTGGTGTCCCACAGGGTTCTGTCCTATCTCCCACTCTTTTTCTGTTGTTCATTGATGATCTTCTTTCCAAAACGAACTGTCCTATCCATTCCTACGCCGATGATTCCACTCTGCATTATTCAACTTCCTTAATAGAAGACCCACCCTTCAGGAACTTAACGACTCAAGGCTGGAGGCTGCAGAACGCTTAGCCTCAGACCTTACTATTATTTCCGATTGGGGCAAGAAGAACCTGGTGTCCTTCAACGCCCCAAAAAAACAGTTTCTCCACCTATCCACTGACACAATCTTCCAAACAACTATCCCCTATTCTTTGACAACACTCAGCTATCACCTTCCTCAACACTAAACATCCTCGGTCTATCCTTAACTCAAAATCTCAACTGGAAACTTCATATCTCATCTCTTACTAAATCAGCTTCCTCGAGGCTGGGCGTTCTGTACCGTCTCCGCCAGTTCTTCTCCCTGCACAGTTGCTGTCCATATACAGGGCCTTGTCCGCTCTCGTATGGAGTATGCATCTCATGTGGGGGGCTCCACTCACACAGCTCTTCTGGACAGAGTGGAGGCAAAGGCTCTTCGTCTCATCAGCTCTCCGCCTCATACTGATAGTCTTCTACCTCTTAAATTCCGCCGCAATGTTGCCTCTCTTTCTATCTTCTTTCGATATTTCCACGCTGACTGCTCTTCTGAACTTGCTAACTGCATCACTTTCTACTCATGCTCATCCCAATACTGTCCAAACCCCTTATGCAAGATTTAACCAGCATCTTCACTCTTTGATCCCTCACGCTGGTAAACTCTGGAACAATCTTCCTTCATCTGTATTTCCTCTTGCCTACGACTTGAACTCTTTCAAGAGGAGGGTATCAGGACACCTCTCCTCCCGAAACTGACCTATCTTTCGGCCACCTCTTTGGATTCTTTTTAGGAGCAGCGAGTAGCGGGCTTTTTTTTATTAATGTTTACTTTTTTGTGCCCTTGAGCTGTCTCCTTTGCTGTAAAAAAAAAAAAAAAAAAAATATAATGCACCATTGTTGGTTTTGCCTGTTATAAATCGGGTCATGTTCAGTTAACAAGCTTTGAGTGTCTCCCATTGTTTATTTCAGTTGTAATGCTTAGAAGCTTTTTTTCTCTGCCCTGTCAAACAGTATGCAATGCTTGCCATTATCTGGCACTTGTACTGTTAGTATGATATTTTTACTCAGCTAAGAGCATGTTGCAAAAGGCAAAAGTACGGTTGGGGGCATACACTGTAGCAGCGTGTGGCCTCGGTGCTCATCTCCGTAACATTGGCCCTTGAGCCTGTGGTGTTAGGGAACCCATTACCCTGGGACACAGGACCAGTGTGACATCCGGGTTACCACAGTTGCAAAGGCATTATAATATTCTAGCATGCATAGAATGCTGTATGCTTTGCTTGTATTTAAAGCACTGGATATGTTTGCTACACCCACACACCCACACCCACCCACACACACATATATATATATATATATATATATATATATATATATATATATATATATATATATATATATATATATATATATATATATATATATCTACACCATATTTTTCCTAAAATAACAAATTGATATAGTGTAGATAATACTTAATAAAACCTAAGAACAAATATATTTTTCTTTACCCCATTAGCAAGTCATTTTACAATAATGAAAAAAAAACAAGGAAGGCCGGATAGGGTGCTGTGGCAGGTACTTCAAAAATAATAAAGCTATCCTTGAAAAGTGACGTTTTTGGTGGGCTGCAATAGATGGCGCTACTTCCGCACGCCCGAGAAATTACTACATACCACTATCTCTTCGTATATAGTCTCTTTGGGGAGACGGGACTCGGGAACGCTCTCCGCGGGGGCTGCGCCTGCCAGCAGTAGTCTTTCATGCGAGAGGATTCAGGACTGCGCATGCGCGAGGAAGCCACGTCTCGTGATTGGTGGAACGTTGCCCCGCCGTCGCCCTTCAGCGTAAACACATGATCCTGATCTTGATGTCACAGGAAATACGAGATTTCTCTCCAGCCAGGTAGAGTCCCTTTATAGAGAGAGTCCCGACATAGGCGGCCCTGTGTATAAGGCTGTTGGGCGTCATTTTTGGCCCTTCGAGCACCGCGCCGACTTTGAACTGGGGTAATAAAAATATAATTTTACCTATTTTGGAAGCGGATTCGGCTGCTTTTTAGTGTAACAATGCCTTGCTGCCTAGCCTTCGGCTGTAGCAACATGCCACAGAGGAGATAAAAAGTGTATAATTTAACTGCAAGGCCGCTGAGAAGACAGAGGTGTGCTAACAGTCAGTCGTCTTGGGAGGAAACCATCGGTTATGACAGCAAGACACACACACTGCCATTGTGTGTGTCTTGCTGTCATAACCGCCCTCCTTTTGTATTATTTATGGAAATCATTGTGAGAGAGGCACAGCTACAAGGACTGAAACAATCGTTCACCTCACGTCCAGACATCGAAGCTGATGAGGGAAGCTGTGGCCCTTATGGCCAAAATTATTGGGTGTGATCTCTCCCACAGGGCTCTAGCTGTTGTTACAGACTCACAATGGATATTTCATACTCATCAAGGCCACAGTCTAATATACTGGACGTGTTACAAGAGTTTAATGAACAGAAGCTAGCTTTTGGTGAGCCATACCTGTCTTGGTAAAACTCTAGAATCGCACCCAACTCACTCTAAAAGTTAACACATTATTTGTTTAGATTGTATTTGCTAGTCATCACTCTGGTAACCGTTTCCATTATTATTACTCGTTTATGATATTTTAAAATGCAGGGAAATATTACTATTTCAGCAGTGATAGGTTAGGTTACTATTTGGTCATGTGAAGGGTCTTCAGCTAGAAACTCCTCTAGGTTGGCTTATAAGTGCATTTTTATATAACAGCCTAATATATAAGGTTGCACAGTCTTCATTTTCATGGGTACCAATGTCATTATAATATGTTGAAGACATGTGCATTTTCCTACAGTATTCTCTAAACCTAGCTATTTTGACCCACAAGCAACATGAAACACGTTTACATGGCCTTAGTATTTTACTGTATTTTTTTTAATCAACAATAAGTATTTAAATTAAATTAAATGTTATTGAATTATAATCATTTATGATTTATCTTCACAATACCTTGGAATCACACAGAACATTTATTGCAGCAATAGTGTGTGTGTGTGTGTGTGTGTGTGTGTGTGTGTGTGCGTGTGTGTGTTAAGTTGTTAACACAATAAAGAGAGCAGCTCGGCGAGTAATGGAATCAGTGCCTCCTCCACCCCCAGATAATTAGTTTACACTAATTTTCTCTCCATATGCTAAAGTTGCCTACTGCAAGCAGGTAATGGAAAGGAAGCAAAGTGCCTTTGCAGTGATAAAGCTTGAGTGGTGTGTCAGCCACGTGGCCCATGACAAGTAAATCAAGGCTCATTACGTTCAGGAAGCAGCGTCCCTCCTTGCAGGCAAGGGTCAGGCGATGAAGGGATATACAGGTAATAGAAAGACTTCCCCAACTGCTGCCGATAATGCTTTACAGCGATAAGTATTGTTAAATCCATCCATCACAGCAGCAACACTCAAAGAGAAGCACCCAGACTTGTGTGAAGGCTCTCAGTACCCTCTGAGCGCTGCCGCCTTTCAAGGTCGTCAGCAGCCCGCCGTGACACGCCTATATCACAGGCTACGTGGGTTACTGAGTGCAGACAGTGGCTGATCGTAAGGCTAATAATAATCTCCTGTCACCTTACGGCACATAACAACGGCTGGTGACCAAATTATGGTAAAATATAAGGGCGTAATGGTGGGTTGGCGATACCTGTTGATGTAGACATAAACAGTCTTTTATTTACTTTCCCAGAGCTCATTGGCTGCTGGCTTCCTGCTGGCTGTTAGAGGAAGGTGTGCAGGTCTGACAAAAGTGTGCTCAGTTTCATTGGCTGTGAAACAGAAATACAAAAGAAAGCGTATGCTTGCGTTTGAAAAGCGCGGCGAAAACAGGGCCAATAATGGCGTCCAAATCTTAGGTTGTCGGGACTCTCTCTATCAAGGGACTCTACAGCCAGGTGTCAAGCCTTCGTATCAGCACTCGGCAGCTCCTGTGAAAGAACACAAAACACACAGAAGGACGGTGTTCTATTCGAGGCAAGATGTCATTGCCTACATCTTTCACGCCATATATTCTCCAGGAACTCTATCACTGCCTCAATCACTCGCCCATTGTCTCTCTACTCAGTCCCAGCATCAGCACCATCCACTCCCTTACTGTCATCCCATTCATTTCTCGTCCCATCTCACTCTGAAACACTTGCATCATCTTGATCTTGATAAATAATGCCCATTGGACCGTGCAGGTGCATAACAAGAACGACATGCAACACAGTTTTGTCCACCCCCCTGTCTCACTTTGCTGAGGGACTCAGACCATCTATGGTTCCTTGCATTCACATTCAAACATTGTGTTCTAGCTCGGAAAAGAATGTCATCTCCCATGCTTCCCTCATACCACACCTAACACTTTGGGGCATTTTCTTCCTGATACCAGTCGAGGATTTCCTTTCTCCATCTCCTTCTTCCACTTGTTCAGTCCTTCCTTTTTCACAGCTTTATCTATTACATTCTTTCACTTTCTTACATCCTATTCAAATCCCTCTCCGTTCCTATTTGTTATTTTATATTCAGACATTCTGCCTAGCCTCAACAGGTCGAGATACCCACCTACTTAGCGTACTGATTTTGTCTAGAATTTGCCCACATGTATTCTTCGTCCATTTGCCGTCCCTTACAGTCCACAAGTAGACCTTTCTTGTTAGTCTTGCATCCTCCATTTACTCTAGCTTCGCTTTATATCTCTTTGTGCTCGAGGCCTGGGCAAGGAGATAATAAATTACGTAATGTGTTACATCTTCACCACTACCTTAGGCAACTGACTTTTACTCCTATATAGCTACACACAATAGATCATATATTACCTGGAAACGATGCTCTTACCTGGTGGGGCGGTTGTATATGTTGCAAGTACGTTTAATGTTGTGATGCCAGGCTAGGCAGCAAGGTTCTTTAAACGCAAGTACTCTAGGCGGGCACCAGATCGTACAGGGATGGTCAGGAGGCTAGGGGGGCAGGTCAAAGGGTTGAAAGAGATGAAAAGAGTTCATATTCGTCTGAGGACAAATAACTTTAATAAGATAGGCTATTATGTCTAACATTCCATGTCAAATTCAAACAATATTAATTTTCCTTCTTATTTTCAAATATATATATATATATATATATATATATATATATATATATATATATATATATATATATATATATATATATATATATATATATTACTTCAATCATTCACACTCGAAATAAAACAGAAGGCTCAAGGACTGCAGATTATAAGACATCTGTCGAAATATGAGGCACCTAAACATTACACATACTAAACTTCTTTTTTTTATCTGCAATTATGTTTCATTTCCCAGGCTGATGATCTATTATGTGACTTATCAAGTTCATTATTCTTGCTTCATTAATCCATCATCCATCGATAGATTAATTAAATCCTCCATATTTTGGGAGGATTAAAACGATCAAGTAACTGAATTGCAAGAACTGAGTAAACCGAGTAGTACTCACTCAAATCCAAGAGTCGAATAAACCGAGTAGTACTCACTCAAATCCAAGAATCGAATATACCGAGTAGTACTCACTCAAATCCAAGAATCGAATAAACCGAGTAGTACTCGGACCGAAACTCACATTCCTAGCACATACATACCTACACTATGCAAACAATCAATTGCACTCGCAACACACACAACCAGAAATACCAAACATTCCACATCAACACTTCTATGGACTATCAATTCAATTGTAATTTCAGTCTATCTTTGTAAGATAGCTAGTCCAAAACATTAATTGGCTTGGTCCACATGCCCTAGACTGACTCCCAACATTTTAAAGTCACCAAGATACCCCGTGTTCTGCACAGGATGCAGAATCAATGAGGTCAGGTGTCGCTTTTGAGGAGTGAAAGCATTAATTGTTCCGAGTGCCACACAGTTGGTTTTAATGGGTTAGCCGCAACTCCACCGATTTTGGCAACCACTTGTTTGATATGGGAATTTAGTTAGAGATCGCTGTCAATGGTGACACCCAAGTCCTTCGGGACGGGAACATTCTTAATAGGGTTTTCATTGAAGAAACAGAAGCTGTTGCCATAAGGGTGCATCCAGTGACAGGAAAATCTTAGATGGGCACACTTACTTGGGGAGGGCTTCAATCCCCAAGTAAAGGATATTGTAAAGAGGGTGTTAATATTCTGCTGGCGCTTGGACTGAAGCAGCATCAGGGCTGGAGGATGAAGACAAATGTTGGAAAAGATTTGCTGGTTCTTTTCTCGACAAAACTTTGTAAGTACTATGATAACATGATTCAGTGATGTAAAAATTGCAACACGAATACAATACAGCTCAAGATTTATGGATAAGAATGTACGAGGACTGTGCAGTTGAGACTAACTGACTTCCGTGTGTACTGCGCATAATACTTGTACGTTTAAGGAACTGAAGTACATACACTGGTAAGAACGCACCTCTTACAAGCCATAACCCATAAATATGACACATAGGACATTATTTTTAGTCAGTATGATCTAGTCCAGTGGTTCTTAACCTTTTTACTACCATGCCCCCATGAGTGTTTGGTCCTTGGCGTCATGCCGGCCCCCCCACCCACCACTTCAAGAAGACCTTTCATATACAACCTCCCTGAAAAGTTTTTTTAGTGTATTATTGTGCAGATCACTTCATAATATCTTTATACATACTGACAGATTAATAAAACGCAAATTGATTGTGATGCTTTTTTTTTTTTTTTTTTTGCTTGGAGTGTGCCCCACAAGAATCACTGGTCTGAAGTTGATACATACAAACAGCATGGTGAAAGTCCCCATCTTGCCTTGTTTATTCTCGTCTCCATACTAGCAAGTTTTGTAGAGACGGCATTTCAGAGGACTTGGCATTAAAGAAAGATAAATGAAGAAGATCCATCACATGTCCAACCCGGGCATGAGATTGGGAAATGAGAGACAATTATGATATCATTATTTCCAACAGTAATTTTCAGTTGTCTGAACACTATCAATAAACAAGTAAAACAACCAAGGTGAAATTTATGCTCCGATATACATACCAATTTTACTTTATAAACTATACAAGAGATGTTTACAAATTGTGTTTTTTCTATTACTGCATACCTTGCCCTAATGGAAACATAATATAGCTTGCAGAGGGCTATAGCACATCCAACCCCAGCCTGGAGCTAGGGTAAGAGAGATCTTAAATGAAGATGATCATATTAAAAAAATAATATATAAATAATTACATAATAAATAAATAAATAAATAAATAAATAAATATACATATATATATATATATATATATATATATATATATATATATATATATATATATATATATATATATATATTGAGATATGGCCAATCAAAGCTTGATAAAGCTGGTATCTCCGTTGTTTTTTACCAGATTTGGATGAATTCCACATATTCTACTTGTGAACATAGATGTGATAAAGCACCATATGTTTCAACTAAATATTTCAATATTTACTTCTAAACATTGCCAATTGCTTACAACAGGGTAACGTTGCTGGAACCGCTGGAATTTCGAGTATTGTGCCTTTGCCGGTAAATTGACTTTACCTCACTGCTGGGGGTCACCAGAATGTTATATCATTGAAATGGGGTTTAGTTTTACCAGCAGTGGGCAGCTTCCCATTCCTCCATAAACATTCCTCGCCAACCTGGATCAGTAATCAAGATCTCGCACTTACGTTTCACCTTCCTCCATCTTCTTTTGCTTTGTGTGTCTCCTCATCAAGTGAGAGGGTGTTAACAGTAACTGTGTTCATGTTCTACATCCCCCTTTGACACAATTAGAATGCTTACTTGATCTTCAATGTTTATTAAGCTGTCACCTATCAGTCGTCGTGCTTTAGCATTAGGTTTCATAAAACATGTTTTTTCATCTGATTGCTTCCTCTTCTTCCTGGGTGAATATAGCTTATCTTGTTTCGCAATGTTTTTATTGTTTGGCTCCTTGATTGTACCAAGATCTACAGGCAACTTAGAACTGCTTGCTGGGTACCTTGTGGCAGCATCCATTACAGCAATAGCTTTTGATATAAGACTTTCCACTGACTTTATTGGCTGGGTGTCTTCTATGTTCATACATTTAGGTACCAACTTCAAAGAAATTTGGTTCATTAATTTATCCAGGCATTCCTCCTTATCTACTGACTCACTGGACGATGTTTCATTACATACAACTTCTTGAATAATTTCAATCTCCTCAGCAGAATTGGGTTTGATGGGCTGACATTTATCTTTTCTAAACTGAACAACAGCATGTATTGGCTTACAGATGTTACATTTGCCTTCATCATTATCTGCACAAGAGCAGACATACATGCATTTGCACACATTGCAAAGGGGACATCTCTCTCTACATGTCTGACATGTTAGGTCATGGGTCTTGACTTCATACTGCCAATCCCTAGAGGAGGCTGACTGCACATGAAATCTGCCATGATCTACTTGAATCACTTCTAGATCCTTCCCTTGCCTATGCCGCTCATAGAAGCAAGGCCCTTTCCTTCTGTTTGTTCGGTTTCGCATCAGGTCACTCATTCTCTTAATACAGTTTGTCATTTACCATCTTTTTCAGTGCTAATAATGTGCAGTCCAAGCGCTTTACTTTTTTCCCTTCTAAATATACATACTTCAGAACTCTATGCATGCTTTCTAGGTGATTATTGGTGTGTGTGGAGTTCTTGAAAGGTCTGGACTCCCGAAAATCCCGTAAATTCTCAGCAATAAAAATATAAAATAAATTATCTGAAAATTGAGTTCTCAGACTCACAGCCCTATCTAGTCACTTATTTTTATTTATGACAAGTCACACTTCTCATTGGACAAGCAAATACCAGATGAACCTGCTCTTAAGTTTATTTAAAGCAACAAAGAAACTCGCTGGAAATTAAGGAACAATTAATTAATTCCAGGCACAAAGCAACCTAGCTACTATCTTAAAACATCCTATGCAATAAGAGTACTTAACTGTAGGTGGGGGAAGTCGAAGCCACCCTGATCTCCTCCTCCTTCAGTCCTCTTCTCGCACCTTCCAGCAACAGCCCGCCTCTCGTACCTTACCTCCAAGGGCTTCCCTCGCCTGCAGTACACAGTCACACTGACTTGTGGATACTACAAGGCCGGAAAGACCACCACGATGAACAACGTGGCACGGAAGGATGGTGAGGGACGTCTTGTCGCGATTGAGTCTGGGAGGAAGATGGCTGCGGGGAGCGGCCCGCCGACCAGAATCCTCAGCGCCCCGGCCGCGGTCAAGATGCCAGCTCTCGCCACACTGACATCTCTCTTTCTGCATAACACTTATACTAACGCCCTAACGGCTATCGATTATTATTTATTAATAACCTAACACCATGCACTATGTAATAGTGGGTCATGCATCCCACTCATAATTCAGCTTTGGCAGCAATAACGAATATGATTTGAATAAGGTCCTGTTTCCCGCCTTCTAGTTTTCCCGCCTGTCCTGTGACTTACTTCCCGCTCTCTCAATCAAAATGGCGGGGACTCCCGCGGTATTTTTCCACGGGCTATTCCGAATAATTAAATCATGACAGTGTGAAATGAAACATTAATACGAAACCATTTTGGCCACAGTCTGACTCTATTCACATCCAGATAATTTTGAATGAAATAATTATGAAATTCCTTGAAACCTGCCTCTAACAAGTATATGAGGAACCCCTGGCATTCTTTCTGAAAAACATCTTCATTTGGCTCAGCCATGAGAGCTCTGACCATCTGATATATGACTGCCTTTTCTGCAGTAGCTGCTTTAATTTTAGAGGTGACACTTTTCCTAAAGGTTCTATCTGTATGCCAAAAGCAGTTCAGGTACAAAGGAGCTATTTCCCCAACCATAGAGTCATTCCAAGCAGTTCTGAAGAGTGGATCATCATCACTCATGAAAATCTGTGCATTTATGGGGCCCATGGGGTCCTTAACCTTATCAAGGAATGCCTTAACTATGTCAGTCCAGAGTTGAGTCCATACATTCTTGGAGTTGTTTTGTACTTCTCAGTTGATTTGAGAAGTAGATTTCTTGGCCCTTTGTCATAATACCCAACACAAACTCCTTTTCGTGTATACTTGAGATCATTTGATCTACTGCTCCTTGGTCTTTGAAATACAGAAGTTCGTTTGCAACCTTCAGTTCATCAACAATTAATCTAACACTGGTGCTGTCATCAGGATGCCGAAAATTATTTGACCCGAGCCCAAATTCATTGGTAATATTTTCAATGTCCTTTTTCTCCAGTATCAATGATCTCTGCATTCCTGATGTTTCTAGTACTTGGTCAAGGATTTTGTCATATGACATGCCCTGAGTAATCATAGCTGCGAAAAGTATCAATAAATTAGTGTGTTGTATTTTGCTTACTTATAAAAAAAAAGGCATGATTATTCACACCTCTTTTTTCCACACATGTGTATATTTAGTTGTCTAGGCATTATTTCAGGCAAATTTAAAATAATTTATGATTGAATAATGAGCAACAACTCTGTTATTTCAAACAATTTACTGAGGACATCTACCTTGAAATAGAGAAAACATAGAATCTAAAGATTATTTTTAAAAAATTGAATTTCATATAATTTGCAAAAGCATAAATAATCTGCGGTGAACAATGCCCTTAGGTATATACCAACTTTGCAAGCAATAATATAATAGTAGAGCACACCATGCGATAATGATATCTATAAAAAAGCTCACTTTCACACATCAAGCAGCAAAACCTTAGTGCAAAGCAAGTCAGTAATAAATAAAGAAATAAATAAACAAATAATATATATATATATATATATATATATATATATATATATATATATATATATATATATATATATATATATATATATATATATATATATATATATATATATTTGTCAGAACTTGGGGTTCAAAATAACCCCGGGACTTGAGTGGTAAATTAAGAGAAAAAGGGAGGGGGCACCTGCCACTACCCCAACGATGTAAGGAGATAAGTCTCCCTAGCCTCGTAATTGAGTAACATAGAAAACAAAACACGTGTGGGCAGGGGAATTATATCATTGACCCTAAGGGTAATCTTGGAGAACCGAGCTCTAGGTAACATGGAGAGGGCGGGGGGGGGGACATGGAGGACGTTGAGGAGGACGTGATGCGCCTGAAAGGTTCAGGAGGAGTTCAGGGGGTGGAAGAGAGGGAAGGGGTATTCGGAGACAGGTTGGAGGTAACCTTTTCTGGTGACTCTCCTCAATGGACCGTATTGGCTATACAGGCAGCGCCACATGTGGCCACTCAACTCCAAGCTGTCCTTTTCATAGAGTTCAAGTTATAGACTAGAGTGCGTCTGAGGCTGTCTCAGGGATACACGGCCATGATGCCGCCGTCGCCCCAAGCCGATGATTGCACACATTTCACTCCTACCCGATTTCAGTTTTTCTCCATGTCAAAGAGTAGAGTCAGGAAATCAGGTAGGAGTAAAGTGTGAGCAGTCGTTGGCTAGGAGCGGCGGCGGCACCAAGGCCTTATATCCTGAAGGCAGCCTTAGACGCACTCTAGTACATAACTTGAGTTCTATGGAAAGTACTGCTTTGACAGTTTACCGAGTGGCCACGTGTGGCGCTGCCTGTTATAGCCAATACGGTCCATTTTGACTGCAACGTATGGGAACTCTGAAAGTGGCTTGCTGTGTAGTGACACCACTTATAGTGATGGTAGAGGTTCGATCCCCGTGTTCCGTCTGTCCTATGGGCGCAACGGTTTCCCGTTCGCTATTGGGGTGTTCTACACCTCTTCCAGGTGTCCGCTAATGGTTGACCTTAGTTTCTCCTCTACTCTTTCCCTCCCTTCACTCAACCAATGTATTCCATCTCCAGGGGCGGATACAGGGGGGGGCCCAGGGGGCCCGGGCCCCAAAAAAATCTCCGCCCCCCCAGAAAATCTCGAGTGTATGCGGATAGTGGGTACAGAACTGACTCGCTTATAATGTGCTGCAACTATAATACGGAATGTGTCGTCGACTGTTGGCATATGCAGGCGCGGATACGGGGGTGGGGAGCCAGATGGCCCGGGCCCCCCCAAAAAAATATTAGGATAACTAAAATATTTGAAATACCCATGAATTGAGAAAACATAAAATATATTCAAGATACCCCTAAAAAGCTAGAGAGCTGGGGAGCGAAGCCGGCCGCCGCTAGATAGCTCTGGACGCTGTCCTCCAAACTTTAAAAAAAATTCCTCCTCTGTAGGTTCCTTGGGCTTTACTATGCAAGGTGGACGGGATGCTCAGGCAATATTTTTTTTTCGGTGTCTGATGTAATTTTTCACTCCTGCAGGGCCAGGGCACAACGGGCAAGTGCCCAGGGCCCCGCGCTCTTATGGGCCCCGCACTTATCTATCAATCTATATACTCGTACAGGGCCGTAGTACGTTGTACCAGGGGGTCGGACGACCCCCATCTGCTAAAATGTCCACTTTCTGAGAGAGTCAAAACGAAAACTGGTACCTTTCTGTTGCATTTATGGAGAACTCAGTGTGATGCCGGGAGGAGGAAAAACTTAGAAATATCGGGAGATAACGTAGGTTAAGTAATTATAAGTGATTATAAGTAATTATAAGTGATGATAAGTAATTATAAGTGATTATAAGTAATTATAAGTGATTGTAATTAATTAATAGGCCATCATAGGTATATAAGTAATTATAAGAAACTATAATTAATCACAATCAATAACACTAAGTGGCGGAAGGCTTGGATTGTCTCTGTAATGTTTAACGTAACAAATCCCCCCAGACTACAGTTACACCATATGGTGCAATACCACACACCACTTTTAAGCGCCAAATTGTCCCGCCATAACTCCGCGTTTGCCGTCTCTCCCCTTCCTCCCCTCCCCCCTGCCCGCGCACGCATTCGAGCAGTTGCCACCCACCTTGCTTATAAATGTCCTACCTGATAAAGTCATCCACCTTACATAGATTTTTTCACTGCTTCAAAGGTAAACTTCGTCACCTTGCAAGTCAGGAAACCATAACCCATATGTGAACTATCCCAATTTTCCCTTTCTTTTAAATTAAACCTTAATAGATCATAATCAGCTACTTGGCCCCTCCTTCTCCCGCTCTCGCGGGCAAAGACTATAGAAGAAAGATGGGAAAGCTTCTATCTAAAAGCGATAAAGAAAATGTGAGGCAGATATAGACCAGCAGCGCCATCTCTTGGGCCGACGCCAAACTATATCAAGTACGTCGTCTGCAAGTGTACGGTCTCCTCTTCATCTTCTTGTGACCTTATCGCTTTGTAGTTTGTATTATATGCATAGATCTTTTTTTGACATTATGTATGAACAATATTTATTTTTTCATCATTCATTATGTGTTATATGATTATTATATGCAATTTTTCATCAGTGGTGGGTGGTAACTGCGAGGACCATAGTTCATGGTGTATTTTTACACACACACACACACACACACATATATATATATATATATATATATATATATATATATATATATATATATATATATATATATATATATATATATATATATATATATAACGGCTATTTACTTTACTAAGTTAATTAGTGTATTTTGGACAAAGAAACAATGCTATAAAGGTGAAGTTCAGCTGTATTTGTCTAGAAAATTATATACAACAAATATATGCAGCCATATAGATACATGGCATGCAATGTGCATTATAGAAAATGCATGAACACAGACACACAAGCAAAAGTAAATATAAGAAAGAAATATTGGTCTCATAATTATATACAAAGTAAAGGAAGATAATCGGACAGTAATACAAAGCAATAATCTCATGCAATATAGGAATGAGAATACTAAAGAAAATTACACAACAAATAGAAAAGTACAGTCACTTAGAAAAGTTACATAATACCAGGCCACATAATTTGGTTTATACCTGTCTTACACAAGGACATAACTTGAAGAAGAGTAAAGCAAACATGTGTAAAAAGCAGTCTAATTTAATGTCCTATTTCAGTAAGATGCAGGATGTTTGTAATCATGCCTGATTCATCTAGCTGCTTTATTCTGTATAGCCTCTAGTTCATTAATATTATTGTGAGTGTGTTGATTCCAGACAGTTTTGTAATATTCTAAGTGTGGCAGAACTACTGTCTATTTTCAAAAGGAGAATTGGAAAAACTGCAAAATTTTCCATGTTTTAGTACGGTGAAAGTTTTTTTCTTGTGGAAAACTATAGAAACCGCAAAAAGAAATTGCAACAAGAAAAATCTATCTCGAGGCAAACACTTATCAGACAAAAAAAACTAACGCAGAGGGGTATTTTCAAAATATGACCATAAGAACATAATAAAATAAGAAAGCTACTTGAGGCTGTTTAACCTACATCACCTACACATACTATACTAATTCCACCATTCCTTCCCGTCCATAAATTTATCTAGTCTTCTTTTGAAACTCTCTATCGACTCTACACTAACGATCTGACAACTAAGTCTGTTCCAGTCATCAACCACCCTCTATGAAAACCAATTTCTTTCCATTTCCTTGTTGAATCTACATTTCCCAAGCTTAAACCCATCATTTCTCGTCCTGACCTGACTTCTACCTAAACACAAGATTTTTCCCTAGATCGAATTTATTATACCCTCTGAAAAACTGAACACCTAAATAAGATTTCCTCTTACACTCCTTATACATTATATGATGAATCTAGCAACATTATACAATGAATCAATATTATAGCATGAATATAGCACCACTATACCCTGAATATAGCAACATCATACCCTGAATATAGCAACATCATACCATGAATATAGCAACATTATACCATGAATATAGCACCATTATACCATGACTATAGCACCATTATACCATGACTATAGCACCATGATACGATGAATATAGCAACACTACGATGCATATAGCAACATTATACCCTGAATATAGCAACATTATACGATTAATCTAGCAACATTATATGATGAATATAGCAACATTATACCCTGAATATTTATTTATTTATTTATTTTTACAACAAAGGAGGCAGCTCAAGGGCACACAAAAAAGAATACAATAATAAAAAAAAAGCCCGCTACTCGCTGCTCCTAAAAAAGAAACAAAAGAGGTGGCCTAAAGCAAGATCAAATACGGTAGGAGAGGTGTCTTGATACCCTCCTCTTGAAAGAGTTCAAGTCGTAGGCAAGAGGAAATACAGATGAAGGAAGATTGTTCCAGAGTTTACCAGCGTGAGGGATGAAAGAGTGAAGATGCTGGTTAACTCTTGCATAAGGTGTTTGGACAGTATAGGGATGAGCATGAGTAGAAAGTCCAGTGCAGCGGGGCCGCGGGAGGGGGGGAGGCATGCAGTTAGCAAGTTCAGAAGAGCAGTCAGCGTGGAAATATCGATAGAAGATAGAAAGAGAGGCAACATTGCGGCGGAATTTAAGAGGTAGAAGACTATCAGTATGAGGAGGAGAGCTGATGAGACGAAGAGCCTTAGCCTCCACTCTGTCCAGAAGAGCTGTGTGTGGAGCCCCCACACATGAGATGCATACTCCATACGAGGGCGGACAAGGCCCCTGTATATGGACAGCAACTGTGCAGGGGAGAAGAACTGGCGGAGACGGTACAGAACGCCCAGCCTCGAGGAAGCTGATTTAGTAAGAGATGAGATATGAAGTTTTCAGTTGAGATTTTGAGTTAAGGATAGACCGAGGATGTTTAGTGTTGAGGAAGGTGATAGCTGGGTGTTGTCAAAGAATAGGGGATAGTTGTTTGGAAGATTGTGTTGAGTGGATAGGTGGAGAAACTGTGTTTTTGAGGCGTTGAAGAACACCAGGTTCTTCTTGCCCCAATCGGAAATAATAGTAAGGTCTGAGGCTAAGCGTTCTGCAGCCTCCAGCCTTGAGTCGTTAAGTTCCTGTAGGGTGGGTCTTCCATTAAAAGAAATTGAGTAATGCAGAGTGGAATCATCGGCGTAGGAATGGATAGGACAGTTCGTTTTGGAAAGAAGATCATCAATGAACAACAGAAAAAGAGTGGGAGATAGGACAGAACCCTGTGGGACACCACTGTTAGTAGATTTAGGGGAAGAACAGTGACCGTCTACCACGGCAGAAATAGAACGGTCAGAAAGGAAACTGGAGATAAAGGTACAGAGAGAAGGATAGAAACCGTAGGAGGGTAGTTTGGAAAGCAAAGATTTGTGCCAGACCCTATCAAAAGCTTTTGATATGTCCAGCGCAATAGCAAAAGTTTCACCGAAACGGCTAAGAGAGGATGACCAAGAGTCAGTTAAGAAGGCTAGGAGATCACCAGTAGAACGCCCCTTGCGGAACCCATACTGGTGATCAGATAGAAGGTCAGAAGTGGAAAGGTGCTTTTGAATCTTCCGGTTAAGGATTCATTCAAAAGCTTTAGATAGACAAGAAAGTAAAGCTATAGGACGGTAGTTTGAGGATTGAGGCCACCCTTCTTAGGCACAGGCTGTATGAAGGCATACTTCCAGCAAGAAGGAAAGGTAGATGTTGACAGGCAGAGGCGAAAGAGTTTGACCAGGCAGGGTGACAGCACGGAGGCACAGTTTTTAAGGACAATAGGAGGCACTCCATCAGGTCCATAAGCCTTCTGAGGATTGAGGCCAGAGAGGGCATAGAAAACATCATTCTGAAGAATCTTTATAACAGGCATAAAGGAGTCAGAGGGGGGATGAGTAGGAGGAATATGCCCAGAATCGTCCAGAGTGGAGTTTTTAGAAAAATGTTTGAGAGAAGAGTTCAGCCTTAGAGATAGATGAGACGGCAGTGTTGCCGTCAGGACTGAGGAGTGGAGGGAAAGATGAAGAAGTGAAGTTGGAGGAGATGTTTTGGGCTAGATGCCAGAAGTCACGGGAAGAGTTAGTGAAAGCAAGGTTTTGGCATTTTCTATTAATGAAAGAATTTTTGGTTAGTCGGAGAATAGATTTGGCACGATTTCGGGCAGAAATGTAAAGTTCATAATTAGCATTAGTTTGAAGGCTCTGGTACCTTTTGTGAGCTACCTCTCTATCATTGACAGCACGAGAACAAGCGTGATTAAACCAAGGCTTTTTAGCGTGAGGAGTAGAGAAAGAACGAGGAATGTATGCCTCCATTCCAGAGACAATCACCTCTGTGATGCGCTGAGCACACACAGAGGTGTCTCTATCCTGGAAGCAATAATCATTCCACGGGAAATCGGAAAAGTACATCCTCAGGTCGTTCCACCGAGCTGAAGCAAAATGCCAGAAGTATCGCCTCTTCGGTGGGTCCAGAGGGTGTACAGGAGCGATAGGACAGGATGCAGAAATAAGATTGTGATCGGAGGAGCCCAACGGAGAGAACAGTTTGACAGAATAAGCAGAAGGGTTTGAGGTAAGGAAGAGGTCTAGAATGTTGGGCCGGTCTCCAAGACGGTCGGGAATACGTGTAGGGTGCTGGACCAACTGCTCTAGGTCGTTGAGGATAGCAAAGTTGTAGGCTTGTTCACCAGGATGGTCAGTGAAAGAGGATGAAAGCCAAAGCTGGTGGTGAACATTGAAATCTCCTAGGATGGAGATTTCAGCGAAGGGAGAGTGGGTCAAGATGTGCTCCACTTTAGAATTCAAATAGTCAAAGAATTTTACATAGTTGGTAGAGTTAGGTGAGAGATAAACAGCAAAGATGTATTTAGTAATAGAATGACAATGAAGTCTTAGCCAGATGGTGGAAAATTCAGAAGAGTCAAGGTCGTGGGCACGAGAGCAAGTGATGTCGTTGCGCACGTAGGCGCAACATCCAGCTTTGGATTGAAATTTAGGATAGAGATAGTAGGAGGGAACAGAGTAGAGATTGCTGTCAGTAGCCTCAGAAACCTGTGTTTCGGTAAGGAAGAGAAGGTGAGGTTTAGAGGAGGAGAGATGATGTTCCACAGATTGAAAATTAGAGCGAAGACCGCGAATGTTGCAGAAATTGAGAAGAAAGAGGTTCGAGGAGTTATCAAGACACCTCTCGGGTCGGCAGCCAGAAGGGGAGCCCTCCCTGGGGGAATTTGTGGTCCCCCCCCCAGGCGGGGACTCCGAGGCTTGGTGTAGGTGCGCCATTTTGAAATTTTAATTTTGGGAAAAGGTGTATATGTTGTGTGAATGTAGTGTGGTGTGGATAAAGAGATGATCTGTCTTTAGAGAGCATGCTGAACTACTCTCCGGTGTTGGTGAGACAATAGGGAAACGGTTAGTGAGGACATGGGAAGGGTCTTTGGAGGGCTTCAGCTCCCTTCTCACCTCCCGTATATACCTCACCGGGAGTGGCTTGCGCCCGTTCGGTAGGTGTCTTCCTACCTACTCCAGCCATATAGCAACATCATACCATGAATATACCAACATTATAAATTTTTGGCTAGTTTAGTAAAGTTCTTCACTTCATCTTTGCCACAGGTCTTCACACAGGTTCCCATACTTGTTGGGGGAAGGTGGCTACCTCATTAACTATTGATTTGCGGCGGTAGTTTCATACAAGGCTTTCTTCACACATTACATGCACAAAATACTCGCTCTAGTAAAGTACAAAATGCCAATATGAGAAAATATCTGGACCTAAGGTGAGGTTAGCCTGGATATAGCAACATCATACATATGTGCCAACATTATTACTGTGACACTTGAAGGGTACAAATATATTATTTACTCTAGTTTGCCCAACCTAATTTCATCTAACTAAGCCTATCTAGATATGTAAATGCACTCAATTATGGTGTTGGGCCACATAGTGATACTCTGTCCTATCACTACTATGAGGTCGGTCATGATATGCCAAGGCACCTCAACATCAGTAGTACACAGATTGACCAAATCTATACCATGAAATATGTCAGAATCAAAGATCTGGAGCATGGCATTTAATAAGATGATACCATTTGTTTCTGATAAATGTTTGCTTCTCGTAACTACGTTTCTAACGGTTTATACGATAATACACGATACTTACCTTTTTTCATCCTTCGGGAATACGTGAAAAATAAGACTAGCATCCTTTTCCTTCCGTCTTCCACAGAGGGAACACGGATGGGACATCCCCCACATTGTTGTTGTTGTTGTTGTTTCGGGCGGCGGCGATCTAGTCGCTCACCTGAGCCCTGGTGTCGTCCTGTGAGGGCTTCACAGGCGCGTCAGCTGCCCCGTCTTCCTGAGGAAGGCGCAGGTGAGGTGGATGACAGCTTCCTGCCGTGAGGGGTGTGGACGCTTACCGCCGCCAGCAGCGTGGGCAGGTCATAGGTGGGCACGTCCAGGGCGCGGAGGTGGTGTCTGAGCAGCACTCCTGGGAGTGGTGGCGTGGGCAGTGCAGCAGGAGGTGTTCAAAGGTGTCCTCGACGGTCCTGCACCACCAGGGGCAGTGAGGGTCGGGGGTCAGGCGCAGGCGGTGGAGGTAAGGGCTGAGGCGTGTGTGGCCCAGGCGAAGGCGTGTCAGGTACTCCACGTGTCAAAGGTAAACAAACAGACGTGGGGTCTTGGTCTTGGTCCTGGGTGTCGATATTACACCTATGCCATCTAGCGAGCCGAAGCCAGGATGCTCACAGAGTTCCGTTCAGCTTTCCTGTCTTTCTTCTATAGTTTTTCCTCGCGGGCCTCCGCCCTCGCCGCAGGCGAGTATAAAATCCTCGTGTTGTCCTTTCCCGGGCAGAGACACGCCAGTCCTCGTCGACAGACCGACTTGGTCGGCTAGATTTCGATCGCCGATAGAGTCGGTCTGTCGGCTCCCTGCTACGGGCCGCCTTTGGAAAAGGCCCGTGCCCCCTCGTGCAAGAGGGAGCAATCTCCCCCCCCCCCCTTTCCCGGGCCTCACTCGCCCCGCTCATCCACTGCTTTGCCCGCAGGTACGTACGTGACTCTCCTTCCTCCCCCCATTTTTTCCCCTACGCGCTCCCCAGTGTTCATAACCGTCTCCCCTTTAGCCAATGTGTGTCTTAATTATCATGTTAATGCATTTCTGATCCCAGTAAGTTAAATAGCCTCACTCGCCCCGCTCATCCACTGCTTTGCCCGCAGGTCTGGCGGCCAATCCCTGACACACACACACACACACACACACACACACACACACACACACACACACACACACACAAACACATACACCTACACGAAACCCGTGATTCTTTCCCAATGTGTTCTTTTTGCTGTTAACCCCAATACTCCTTTCTTCTTTCTGTGATAGGGGAAAAAAGAAAACCCTTAAGCGTTCTTGGAGCCTGACGGGGTAGTATCGGGGATTTCTAACCCAAATTTTCTTTCTTTATCCCCCATTGCAGGAAGTATCTTGGGAGTATTGAGACGTGTTACCATTTACCTGTTTCTCTAGAGTGAAAAGTGTTAGTAAAATAGGGGGCTGTGTACTTGTCGTTTGACGGAATTGATCTCGCCGTGCCCGGTTCTCCCCAGCGTGCAGTTTTCCCTCCCTGGGGCATTCCTATTTCATATGTACCTGATTTGCTATAGATGTATACCCGCGCAAGGGTAAGGTTTTCGTAGAGGAATCTAAAACCATGTTTTGACTATCATTGTGAAAGGAGAAACGAGATCCGGTCGTGTGCCCATTCGCCCACTTCTGTCAGTTTCGGGAAATCGTGCCTCCATTTAGCTGTTAACTGTGAACCGTGTCATCAGTTATGACTATGTATACCTCCTAAACTAAGTATCACGTGAATAAATGTACCAACCCATGTTTATAGGCCTTTATTTTTCTCTTCTCCTGTCGTGAGTTTTATCCGGACGGTTGTGTAAGTTAAAGTAATCTTTTACCGCCCTGAGCCTCCCCGCTCTCCACGCTAACCCCGTCCAAGGGATCAGAGACTCACTCTGGGTCACTCTAACCCCCCTGTTTAAGTCCTTAGCTCTTTATATATATATATATATATATATATATATATATATATATATATATATATATATATATATATATATATATATATATATATATATATATATATATATATTAAGGTTCCCAGTGAGCTAACGGTGACCTAGTTCATCGGTAGATCTCTGGGTGGTGGCAGCAACACTACCCCCAGGGTGAGCCCCCTTGATTTATCCCCAGATTCCCCATTAGTTGAATTTTCTTTTAATATCATTTAGTGCCCCGAATTTCCGGGCACGACATCAGGATTTTCTTTATTTATTTTCAGTATTTAAGTTACGGAATCGTATATTGAATATTATAGAGCAAGATTTAAAGGCCTAGGAAAAAATCTTTGTGACCTCATTCTTCACCTGCAAGTTGAAAGTGAATTTTAGTGCAGGCCACTATCATTCGGCACTTCGAAGAGGAAATAAAGGAAGACTTCCTTGCCTTTGTGCACACCCATGACCTCACCGGTAAAGGTTTACCCTGGCTCCTTTTGCACACCGCTGAAGACCTCGGATTGGACATGGCCAAGTGCAGGGGACTTGGTTTCAATGGAGCAAGTGCCATGGTGGGAAAATTCAAAGGGTGTGCCGCAGTACTCATGAAGAAGTACATCCTGGCCAGGCAAATCCACTGCTTTAACCACCGGCAGAATCTAGTACTGACGAAGGCGTGTGACGTCAAGGAAGTGAAGATCGCTCTTCAAACACTGACCGAGGTGTACAACTTCGTTCATTCTTCGAATATGCGCTCTCTCCGGTTCACAGAGGTTGTCAAGCTTACCTCGGCCAAGCGCGAAAAGCTTGTTCCCCTGTTCCCCACCAGGTGGATTGAGAGGCATGACGCAGTGCTGGTTTTCGTTGAATTTTTGCCTGTCATCGCTGTTTTTCTCGAGGAAGAACTTGACGCCACCGCTGGGCTCCTTCTCATCGCCATTCTCGTTGGACTGGTTGTAGTGGAGTGTATATTGGCGCATACTCTCGAGCCGAGCCGAACTTCAGAGAAAAGATGGCGACCTGGTGTCAGCCTATGCCACGATTCGTGGCATCGAGACCATTTTTGCCAAGTTCAGAGCAGATGCGGAGAATCATTTCCACGACATGTTCATGAAAGCGGAAGAGCTTTTGGTCGAGGTGGGGTCATCGCATGACACCATCCCTGTGCCACGACTCTGTGGACGACAGCCCCAGCGATCAAATGTTCCGTGCGAGAATGCTGAGGAGTACCTACTACCGCCGGGCGGTGTACATTCCGTTCGTGGACCACGTCTTGGCTGAGTTGAAGAGTCGGTTCGGCGACGACACAGAGCCCGTCCCACTTAAGCTCAAGCAACTCCTCAAAGGCCCTGAAACAACGGATGTTGCGGCTGTGCTTCAAGCGGCGAAACTCTACGAGCTCGACATCGAATCCCTGACACTCGTAAAGGCGCTGGGCACTATCTGTTCCGGTCTTCCAAACTATCAAAGAAACCCAGGCACACGCCAGCACCAGCATGTTCCCCAATCTCGCCAATTTCTTGAAAACTCTGTTGACGCTTCCAATCTCCAACGCGGAAGCCGAGAGGTCTTTCTCAGCATTGAAAAGGCTGCAAACCTATCTAAGGAGTACCGTCGGCCAAGAACGCCTGAACGGACTTGCCCTCCTCTGTGTCCACTATGATATCCCCATTTCAGTCGAGAGTTCGGCAAATTCGGCAAAAAAAAACGCCGACTACTCTTTGCTTAGTGAGGCACTTGTTGAATACTTGGGAATTTGTAAATATATTCCTTTAGATCAGTCAATCCCATGTAAAAGAAACCCTATATGAATTCCTTTTTATCTTCAGCTGTGTCTAAGTTTACATATTAATTCTTTTTTGTAAAGGTTAGGTTTGTAATTTATATATGACCTGTATTATGATCACCCTTGCTGCTTACATATTAAAATGAACGTTTAGTTTTCTTCGAATGCTCGTATGGTGATGATTTCTACCTGTTCAGATCTGCCTTCTCACTGGTCGGATGCTTAAATATTAATTGCACTTCATATATATATATATATATATATATATATATATATATATATATATATATAGATATAGAGATATATATATATATATATATATATATACAAGAAAAAAATAATTTGTTACATATGCATTGATTGCTCGGGAGCTGCGGATTTTAAGCAAAGAACCGCCATCACTATTCATTGGTCTTCACTCTTTTGAGGCTGTCGCTAACTTATGAAATTTTACCATCGGGCCCCCCAAAATTGATTTTCTTGATCCGCCCCTGTCCATCTCCCGAGAGGGTTTCTATGAAATCAGGTAAGGTAAAATGTGAGGTTCGGTTCGTTACGGTGTGTTTGATCCTCCTATTCACTGAATTCTGGACTCTCCGGCAGCGAGAGGAACTAATAGGACTCTCCCCCACGTAAAAAAATATTTATATAATATATATATATGTACAGTATACCCTGCATAAGTCGGACCAATTGGGGGGAAGGCCAATCCGAGTTACCCGAGGGATTTTTTTTTCACATTTTGCACGCCTGATTCCACTAACAGTTGAAATGGTCTGTGTAATGTATTACGTAAATAAGTACTACATTCATGGCGCGCACACGCATACACACGCGGCGTAAACACACACACACACACACACACACGAACCGCACCATGAGCTCGGCACGCCTCTCACCTCTCTCATCGTCCTGTGTAACAGCTATTTTGTCTGCCACCGACAGCATCTTCAGCTTTCTAACTGACGTGGAAGACACACCCTTGCCCTTGGAAGCCATGGTAGAATTACAACGGCAACAATAAGGGCTACAGAGCGAGCGAAAGCTGAGGGAGACTGCCACGCACTTGCTAAGTCAGCTGTGTAAACACTGATCTTGGGGCCGGCAGGCCCGGCACTGCCGGCTCGGCGCCCGTTTCGCGTCTCCAACGGCTCGGACAACTCCTCAAATGACTCGGACGATGTAAGAGCTATCAGCGGTGCGTTTGAGAGAGGGAATCGGGCCGCCCCGGGCGCCCAGACCAACTGGACCCCTCTATCAAACGCTTTTGTGCGCCTCTCAGTTAAACCTCGTCGTTGCTATAGTAATGGCGTCTCACTGGCAGGAAAATGGCGTCCGCTGCTCTCTCTCTAGCTGTTCCGGCAGCAAAATGGCGTCCGCTGATCTTTTTGACGACGTTTAAACATGCACCACAAGCTGTTCTGGCCGACGAGCTCCTTGCAACAGAGGATGAAAAGGAAGCTGCAGTGGTTATTGTGGCACAGAGATGTGAAATTCAATGGAAGCACTTATATGTGTTTGTTTGGGCCGCCATATTTGCTGATGACGTCATCACAGCACGGAGGCGCCCCATCTCTCCCACCTGAGCTGCAGCGAGCAGTCCGGATTGGTAATCCGGGCTGCGGCGTCACGCGTTTGAGAGCACACGGATCGGTCCGTGCGGCCCGAGTCGCTCTCTCAAATGCAGCCCAGGGGTATTTTAGCCAGTATATAAGCTGAGAGGCTTAAAATTACTCAATCAACGGGCAAAAAATGCCTACCGGTGCACTCGGGATAGAACGTAAAAAAAAAAATAATAAATAAAATAAAAGATCATGAAAGTGTCCAACTTCTCCGATATCCGGCTTATTCGGGTCCGACTTAAGCGGGGTTTACTTTTATATATATATATATATATATATATATATATATATATATATATATATATATATATATATATATAGACACACACACAGAGAGAGAGAGAGAGAGAGAGAGAGAGAGAGAGAGAGAGAGAGAGAGAGAGAGAGAGAGAGAGAGAGAGCAGAAAAAAAAACATTGCATGATATAAGAAATACCTTAACCTGTGGCCAAGCAAAATTTAAATTATGCATATCTGACTAGCACACAACATACCAGCTAAGCATGTTAAGCTCATTTTTGGTTCGATGTATTCTGCGGCAGCTGAAATAAAATCCGATAAAAAAATGAAAACATCATGAAGTACATATATGATGCTAACTTTACTTTGTAATGGAAATAAATATCACACCTTATCTATTGAAGTCTCCTTCTAACGTCTTGTTTAGTCAAGTGATTTAGTAGGAGTAACTTAGGAGCATCAAACTATCTGATAAAGGGTATGTGAGCGTAAACATTAGATGCCTCAGCTTCATAATAAACTTTCAAGAATTTGAGTATAGTAATAAGTATGACACAGAAAGGAAAATAAATAGCATCAATACCTGCAATTTTCTCCTTCTCACATTCAGGAAGATTCATGTGAACGAGGGATGGCACATCAGGGTTGTGATCATGGTGGTCCACAAAATAATTCGCCTGAATCTGGCTACCACTCCTCAGCACATCGATTGAGGATGTACAATAATTTCCGATCTTACAGGTGCCTTTTAAAGAGAAAAAAGAAAATTAATGAAACGAAATAAAATATTTCCCGAAAATATTCTGTGCATTGGTAATTCTATATGATGGTACATAATATTTTTTTCATATTACTGACACTACTTATGCATGAGGAAAGTAGAACCTTATGATTTACAATTTTTCATCTTTTACAAATTACGTTGTCCTGATTGGACGAGGTCACATCAGAAATGTTTCTGTAGATAATTACATACCTTGACTTCTTGTACCACGCTGATTCTCTTTGGAGCTCTCCTGTGCTGCCGTCCTCTTCACACCAGATCTTCGACAATGGTAAGTTTGCCTGCTGCCATGAGGCGTTTCCTTGGCTCCGGTGTGAAGTGTATAGTTGACACCCACGTCCATCTCTAGTCTTTCTTTCCACTCCAGGAATTATGTGTATACATAAGTAATATGTACTCAAACAAGCAAATAATCCTTTACACAATAAGGGGTATGAAAAAAATAATAAAGCTAAAGTACACTTTAGGAATACAAAAATTCTCGTTTCAATAAGGAACAATCCCATCATTGTTTTCATGGTTCATGCTGATTATTAGGTAGTAGGACAGAATGTACTTAATTATGATAAAATATTCATTTAGTGAGAGAGGAGATAGCAGAAATGTTTTCCACTTCTCAAAATGTAATTATTCTCAATGGAAACGATAGGGAATAGATACCATACTGATGATATTACACTAGGGCATAAAAACATACTCTGAAATAATCGTAGAGATTATATAAGATTTTGTTAGATTAGCTTGTATGATGATGATTAGGTTATCTCACATTTGGTGGATCATGTTATATGATGATGATTAAGTTATATCAGATTTGGTGGATCATATTATATGAAGATGATTAGGTTACGTCAGATCTGGCTAGATTATCTCATGATGATGATGGTTAGGTTATATCAGATTTAGTGGATCATATTATATGCTGATGATTCGGTTATATCAGATTTGGTTAGATTATCTCATGATGATGATTAGTAGGTTATATCAGATTTAATTAAATTCAAGGTTGTAAAAAATAATTATTAAAAAAATAAAATAAAATAAAGAAAATCGATGTATTTGATTTAAATCGGATTTTGTCTTAATTAAATCGATTATTTTTTATTTAGATGATTTTTTTGCATTAACCCATGTTTATTTATTTATTTATTTATCTATTTATTTATTTATTTTTTACGTCCTTGCCTGTAGCGCCGGTAGGCTTTTTTCAGGGACCTGATGGTCGGCCTAAGTCTGTCATGGCGCAGGCAATTTTTATAGCAGTGCCAGTTATGCTTGGCTCATGCCGCCCCCCGGAACTCATTGTTGATTGAAAGTGACTGAGAAATCGGCCCGAAGTCGTCTACATACAGGAGACATCCTAATCGTTCACTCCCCACCGTTATTCAATAACCCAATATCCTCAGCCTCTCTGCCAGTTTCTCTGTGTACGGCGGAAAGTACGCTATTAATCCCTCTACGGCTGTTGACCCACTCTGTTGTTATACTATCTGTTATCCCTACTACCCTCACAGATACTCACAGATGATGTTCTGGAAGAGCCCTAAGCCTGTCGCTCCAGTTCAAAAGCCTGATCTCTATGTTCTCACTGCACTCACTACTATCCTAGTCAATAATCGACTTAGCAAACCCCCATATACCCAACAATATACTCTTCCTTCCCATTCATTTCATTCTTTCAATCATCCTTCTCTTTCCTTGCCCTTTTGACCTATGCTTTAGTTTTCAATTTGTATCTCCCATGACAATTACCTGCACCAAGGGCAGTGAGGAGTGATAGGTACCTGAAGTTAATGTGGGCACATGCAGGACCGCCGCCGCCAGCAGGATGGGCAGGAAGGTACACACGCCACCGCCAGCAGGATGGGCAGGAAGGTACACACGCCGCCGCCAGCAGGATGGGCAGGAAGGTACACACGCCGCCGCCAGCAGGATGGGCAGGAAGGTACACACGCCGCCGCCAGCAGGATGGGCAGGAAGGTACACACGCCGCCGCCAGCAGGATGGGCAGGAAGGTACACACGCCGCCGCCAGCAGGAAGGGCAGGAATGTACACACGCCGCCACCAGCAGGATGGGCAGGAAGGTACATGCACACGCCGCCGCCAGCAGGATGGGCAGGAAGGTACACACGCCGCCGCCAGCAGGATGGGCAGGAAGGTACACACGCCGCCGCCAGCAGGAAGGGCAGGAAGGTACACACGCCGCCACCAGCAGGATGGGCAGGAAGGTACATGCACACGCCGCCGCCAGCAGGATGGGCAGGAAGGTACACACGCCGCCGCCAGCAGGATGGGCCGGAAGGTACACATATAAACCAGGAGGAGGAAGATCTTGTTCACTTAACTTGATGTGCTTTTACTCATGAGGAATTGACATATTACAGAAAAGGGAAGGTTTGGCTGCTGGAACTTATTTAGACCTACAGAAAGCGTTCGACAAGGTGCCACATAGAGACTGCTGTGAAAGATAAAATTCACTGGAGAACTGGAAGGAGGATTTTTGAGGTGGATGAATTACTTTTTGTAAAATAGGAAAAGGAGGGCGGCGATCAGGGGTGTGGGGAAAGTGATCAGCGGAGTCTCAAGGGGGTCGGTGCTGGTTCCGGTCATGTTTGCAATCTACATCAACGACATGACGGAGGGAGTGAAAAGCTATGTGAATTTGTTTGCTGATGGTCTTAGTTGCTGTGGAAAATTGGAAGTGAAGAGGACTTTCTGTCACTGCGACAGGACATGGACAAGATATGGGGATGGAGTCGTAGATGGAAAATGGAATTTAACATCAGAAAGTGCAGTGTGATGGAATTCAGAAAAAGAACAAAATGCGAATTTTAGGCAATTATACATTGTTAAGTAAAAGCAATTGTTCCCAGAGAAACACATTAACAGAATTGTATGTGAGACATTCAACCTGATGAGAAACATAAAAGTTGCTTTTCAATATCTGGATGAGATGGTGAAAAAACTGACTGTAACAACGATGTCTCCAAGGTTGGAATACGCAGCAGTAGTATGGTCGCCGAGTACAGCCTCAAATATGAGGAAAGTAAAGAGGATTCAAAGTGCACCAGCAAAGCTGGTTCTTGGACTAAGAGACTTAACATACGAAGAGAGATTGAAGCAGGTGAACCTACCGACACTGGAAAAGAGGAGGGAGAGAGGAGATCTGATTGCGGTATATAGGTTGCTAAGTGGGATGGAAAGAGTGGACAAAGATCTAATAATACGGGATACAAGAGAATCAAGAGGCCATGGAAGGAAGATGAGAAAGGAAGTCTGTAGAAGAGACATAAAGAAGAACAGCTTTCCACAAAGAGAGGTGGAGGTCTGGAATGACCTGGAAATAGGTGTGGTCCATGCAAACACCAGTCATGATTTTCAAGCCAAGTTTGATTATAATAGATACAAAGATGGGACAGTCCTCTCCCGTATACCACAGCTAGGTAGTAATTACTACTAGGTAAACACACACACACACACACACACACACACACACACACACACACACACACACACACACACACACACACACCGCTCCGGTAGCTCAATCAGTTAGAGCGCTGCACTGCCAGGCTTCACGGCCTGACAGGCGGCGGTTCGAACTCCGCTCAGGCAGGATTCTTTCCGTTGATTAGGAGTGGTTACTGTACCCCCTTGAGCAAGGGGGATGGGGTGTGTGGTGTGTGAGGTCCTGGCAGTACCAAGAGATCGACTATGATGAGCATGAGCTTGCTCATGTCTGGAGGGTACTTCCTGGTGATTGCAAGTCCAAACAGGTCGTGGTGAATTACACACACACACACACACACACACACACACACACACATGGGTAGGCGGTGGCTGAATGGACAGCAAGACGGTCCCGCGTTCAGGAGGACGCGAGTTCAATCCCCGACCGGTGCCACCAAGCTGGAATTTTTCAGCCGCCGCCGAGTGACTTAAAACTACCCACATGCTGTCCAGAAGACCACCTATCAACCCGGATTCTAGATTCTAGGATTAAAGATGAGCTCCGGGAGGGCAGCATGAGCCAATGCAAGATGACGCCACTATAAACACTCGCCTGCGCCAGAACGGGCTGGGCCGACCAACAGGCCCCACCGGGAAGAAGCCTTGGACCGACCATCAGGAATTAAGGATCCACCGGGAAGAAACCTACCGGCGCAATAGGCTACGACGTAAAAACACACACACACACACACACACACACACACACACACACATAAATGACTTAACAGAACACACTAATTGCCTGGTGATTCCGTATACTGCCAATACTGAAGTTATACTAACTCATTAAAGACACCCGAGAAGTTTTTGCAAAATGTTAGGATTAATTTCTTAGTAATGGCCTCATGTTGAACTCAAACAAAACTCAATGTATTTTTATAGGAAATAAGCAACTTTTATCTCACATTTCTCGAAACACTGTAATAAGCTGTGATGGTGTTACTATTCAGCCAAGTGACTCTATGAAAAAATTAGGAATATAATATATGGATCGCTATATGGTTTTTGACGCACATGTCAATGAGTTAAATAAGATGGCAATTGGGATATTGTTTCAGTAAAATCGAATAGCATCTAATTTTGATATAGCCTCGATATTAATTGTTATCCAGTCACTTGCATTGATTTTAATTAATTTGCGTATTAGGATATGGGCCACAACAAATATAACATTGATCAACAACGTCCAAAAGTTGCAAAATTTCACAGCAAAGGTGGCCGTAGGAGGAGCCAGAAAATATGATGACGTAACCCCTTTCTTCGATGAATTCAAATTGCTTATGATTAAAGAAAGACACATGTTTGACATTTGCACAGCAGCATACAAAGCCTTACGTGGATCATTTCCAGACTGGTTATTATCGTTCATGACCGTAGAAGACACAACTAACAGTGTCTCCAGGGAGAGGGATATCTTGTATGTGCCCCGAACCAAGACAGACTGCGGTGCCAGATGTCTCGCATTGTTAGGTCCTAAACTATGGAGTAAACTCCCTGCCAGTGTCCCCAAGCTCAAAACTTGACTACTTTTTAATCTAGACATATGACGGCATTTCTGTCTAGTGAACGTGATATGTGATTTTGTGGTTTTATTATACTGTTGGTCTTATAATCATTGTTTTATATAATGTTTACAGGTGTTACCTTTGTATGACTCACCAATTCTAAGTTTTATCCTAATTTACTTGTATCATATAGCATGTTTACCGGTATTACTTAAATATGATGCTAATATCTTATACTATTGTCATTTACTATTATTTACTGACCTAACTGTTTTGATTTATTCTTATCGTACGTGATATTTAGATCTTCCTAATTGTCATTTTTTGTGTAATACCTGATGTGTCCTTTACACGTGTTTGTAAAGGCACAGTTCTACCTGTGCACACTGGTGTACCAGTATGTCAGTCCTGTACCTAATACAAACTCGTAGTGGAATACAGAATCTGAATCTGAATCTCTCTCTCTCTCTCTCTCTCTCTCTCTCTCTCTCTCTCTCTCTCTCTCTCTCTCTCTCTCTCTCTCTCTCTCTCGAAGACAAGTCCAGCCAAAGAACAACAATTGAAACAGGTAAATAAAAAAAAATCGTGCTTTCTTAATTTTTAGAGGAAAGTAAATAAAATAAACCAGTTTTTTTTATTACGATGATTGACTGATATTTATTATAAGTAATTATTGTTCATTTTGAGACACAAAAAAAAAGTTAAAGAAAGATATAGACATAGAGATGAACAGATAAATAGATATAACCGTTGAAAAATAGTCAGATCACCATATTGGCAGAGTAACAAACATCGATTCCTCTCATCACTTACACTCATAATTAGCTACATCAATCATTCTTAACCCAACAGCTACACAATCTCCCGTACGTCTAACATCACCATCAACACACTTTCAACCACCTCTATAATTGTATTTCCATCGCGATCACCACAACAACACCTACTACAACATTAACACTACCATTGCACCCTTACCTCCATCACTACCACCACAACCATGATCACTACAATCACTACCATTATTACCCTGAAATGATTTAATTTCTCCAAAAATACTTGAGCTTACAGCACAATAAATTACTGTTCCACTCACATCATTAATGTGTGTTTTAGAAAAAGTAATTTTCCAGAAAAATTAAAAATGGCTAATACCTATCTTTAAATCTGGAGATAAGGAAGATGAAAATAATTGTAGACCAATTTCTGTTTTACCTTCAATTAGTAAAATATTTGAAAAGGCAATTGGTAAGAGATTAACTGCATTTTTAGAATCATTTAACCAGTTATCAAATAATCAGTTTGGATTCCGTAAAAACAAATCTACAGACACAGCAATATTAAAATTCACTAGTGAAGTACATAAAAACATGGAGAGGAAGCTATTTGCTAGCTACTTGTCAGATAGGACACAGGCAGTGCATTGTAACAATAATGTATCAACAGAAAAAAAACTCTTGTTAAGCGAGTGCCGCAAGGGTCAATATTGGGTCCTTTATTATTTTTGGTTTATATTAATGATATTTGTAATGCTAGTGATAAGTTCTGTTATGTTATATTTGCAGATGCCTCTCAGATGAAAACTTGAATTGGAAAAGACACATACAGTCAGTGTGTATAAACTTGTCAAAAACATGTGGACTATTTTACAGAATTAGGGATAACCTTACAACTCAAGCATTACAAAGCTTGTACTACTACTCTCTGTTATCCATACATTATTTACTGTTTGTCAGTCTGGGGATGTACTTGGCCTACATTTGTAAAATAAGTCTCTATATCTCGAAAGAAAGAAAAGAAAATAATAGGAACTGTTACTTTTAAGGGTAAATATGACTCTACAGATATATTATTTAATGACTTGGGATACTAAAATTTGATCTCTTACTCAAATATTTGATGATGCTTTGCATTCACAAAAATATCAATAATAGTGAATACAACACTAAAATAATTGCATTGGTGCACCATAGTCAAGGTACTCGTGGAAACCATGTTAATCTGATATGTCCACAACCACGAACAACATAATACAAATTTCCTATACACTGTGTTGGTCCCAAAATTTGGAATACACTGATCTAAAAAGCTGTTATATATATATACAGTACATTTAAAAGTAAAATTAAGAAGCATTTGTATGATATTCAAAGTCAAGACTTTAGAGCAGCAGTTCCCAACCTGGGGGAAATTTTATGATTGCAAGTGGGAAATTTAACCTGAAGGAAATATATATTACTAGTCGGCGGAAACGGGGCGTCAGAGCTATTGATTGACTTATTTGTGTTATTAAGTAGGTAAATATTGTGTTTGGCTACTATTTATTTATCATAATATTTGTGTTATTAAGCAAGTAAATTTCGTGTTTTGGCTAGTTTTTTTCCTCGTCCTCATGAAGGGGGAAATCCGGGTGGTTGAAGATGATAAAGGGGGAAACGACAGAAAAAAGTTTGGGAACCGCTGCCTTAGAGGTTAACATTAATAATTCAAATTTTCTTTATGACTGTAATAGTAATATTGCACTAAAAATTACCTACCAGCTTTATCAAATTTGTTTATATATTGATATGAATGTGTGTGTGTGTGTGTGTGTGTGTGTGTGTGTGTGTGTGTGTGTGTGTGTGAACCAATGTATTCAGTTTCTCCAGTCCACTAGGGAGCTTCGGCTCAGCTGGCTAATGCTTTGCTAATTTTAGTATAAGAAATGTGATGTAATCTTGGCCTTTGGGCAATAAAGCAAAATAAGAACAAAACAAAACCCTTGTCACCATCACTGCAGTCTTATACAATCAGCATCTCTACTACCACTACAATATTACCCCCATCACCCTCACTCCCATTACCACCCTTATCACTATAATTCTACTATCCTCACGTTATCTCCTTCACCAACACCCTACCAACTCTCAACTGAGCCCACCCCACCTCAAGTTATATACATTTTAGATCTGAACCCTGTCCGCTTGTAGACACAAACCCCCACCCCAACCAATACCGCCACGGCAACCAACGTCCCCGAGCATGCCGCCACCAGCAGCGTGTGTTCGAAGGGAAGAGAGTCGAGCCATTCCGCCGCCTGTGTTGACGCCAGGGACACTTCTAGAAAGAGAGAGAGAGAGAGAGAGAGAGATGTGAAGGGAGGGAGGGAAAATTAAATGAATAAAGAAAGAATGATTGAATGAAGGAAGGAAGGGATGAAGATAAGAAGGTTCAGAGGGAGAGAGACAGCGGAGGGGGAAAGATACGATACATTACAATCAGCACACATGAAGAGAAAAATAAATTACACACACACGGTCGGAGGCAGGTTATCATCTGCCGAAACGGGCGTATGCCACTCCCAGTGAGGTGTATACAGGAGGCGAAGGGGTGATGCAATGCCCAACAAAGACCCTCCCCTGTTCTCACTTTTCTTTGTTCCTATTGCCTCATTAACACCAGGAAGTAGTTCACCTTACCTTCTGAAGAAAATTCTTTTACTTTCTACAGTACGCGACACACACACACACACACACACACACACACACACACACACACACACACACACACACACCATTTCCTCAAAAATTTTAAAATAATTCAATGAAAAGTTTCGTACACAGCCTCGGAGTCCTCATCTTGGGTGGGGACCAGAAATGTCTCTCCGTATGACCACACTTTAGGTAACGCCATTAAAGGTGTTCTTATAGCTCTCCTAGCTCTCTCTCCATGAAGTACTGTCTCGATCTTTTCTCTCATTTCAATTAAATTTCACTGTGGAACAAAATTTCTTTCTCTAAACACAACCTGACCCTAACCGAACTGAGGCTACTGGCAGTAATCTATACTGGCTGACGGTAATCTCTGCTATACTATACGTTCAATCCTACTATCTGTATCCTCAATTCCAATCCAAAACAGGAAGGTGAATCTATATGAAATAGTATCACTGAATCCTAAGAAATTCCCACCATGTGGCTGATTTCAATCCAAAGTTGGAAGTGCTCACAACCTTTAGCTTTCCACCATCTTGCTTTGGCTTAATCATTGCCATCCTATTGCTAAATGCATCTGTGATGTTTATCTCTTACCTAACGTTAACAACAATGTCTTTTTGACTATCTGAATTCCAAAGTGGAACAAATCTTGCCTTAATCTCCATCCTATTAGACTTCAATGTTCCCTACAACTTTGCCTCTCACCCTGCTTCCCTGACAAGCCTGGTGAACAACTTAACAATTTTACTTTCCATAATGATGTAGAGCAGTTTATTTTGCACCCTAAACGTATCCATGCATGACTTGGAAGCGCCTAACACTCTACATCTCTTCCTAACGTAACCTCTAATCCTTCAGTTTATTCTGTTATATTATTTCCTCCATTCGGCTTCTCTGATCACAAACTTATTTCCTCATTTTTCTTATCGCTTCTGCACAACAGATGAACCCACCAATGAGGTGTTTTTTTTTTTTCATTATGTTCCAGCTCTATGTGATGACCTGAAGATGTACTTTTCCGATTTTCCATGGAATGATTTTTACTTCCGAGTCAGGGACTCCCCAAGATGTGCTCATCGCATTTAACGACTTTACATTTGATGCTAAAAAGCTTTTGTTCGATCAAGCTTGTTCTCGAGTTATCCAAGATAGAGACTCAGCGCACAATAAAACATACCTGAGAAAATAAATCCCTGATGATCATTATCTTTCCATTTTTCTCCAGAATTGCGCAAAATATATTCTCCAACTCATCAAAATGATTTCAGTAACAGAAAATGTCAAAAACTTTGATACTCTAGTTCTTCCTGAGATTTTTGGCAACTATCCAAAAATATTTCTAACTTTATTTCTGCACCCTTCTACCTCTATTGATCCTGACAATACAGCTATCACATTTGTCGCTTTCTAGGCGATTCAAGTCATATTTCTGATATTTATATTCCTTCTGACTGCACTGTGAGTGTTAAGAAAATCAAGAACTATGTTTTGTATGGCGTCTTTGACCTAAATTGCATATATACTATCACCTCGACTCGTACTTGACTCACTTGTGAGTGAAACTATAAAGAAGAACACTGATGAATTTTGACACACCGCAGGAAGAGGAAGTGTTAATCTCCAGGTAGCCAGGGGAAGAAAACCGCTCTCCACAGCTTGTGTTGTTGTTATTGTTGTTGTCTGTCGTTTTAAAATTTTCTTGTTGATGTTTTTACTGTATTGTCAGATCTGCCCAAATAATTGCTGGAGTACTAGTAGTAAAAGTAGTAGTAATAGTAAAAGTAGTAGTAGTAGTAGTAGTAGTAGTATCAGTATCAGTAGTAGTAGTAGTAGTAATGGTAGTAGTAGTAGTAGTAGTAGTAGTAGTAGTAGTAGTAGAGGAAGAGATGGAGATAGAGGAGTAGGAGGAGGAAGAGATGGACGAGGAGTAAGAGCAGAGGAAGGGAGTAGGAGGAGCAAAAGGAGAAAGGAGGAAAAAGATTAAGTAGATTACGACAGGAGAGGAGGTGGGGAAATAATGGTATGGTAATTTTCTTATTATTGACACTACTACTACTACTACTACTACTACTGCTACTACTACTACTGCTACTATTACTACTACTACTACTACTACTACTACTACATAAATGATACCTCCACCCATGTTTATTTTCCCGACACATAATCATGGAGGGCTCCATAGCTTGGAGGTCATTAGCCCCAACTCTGTTCGCTAATGACTGTGGCATCCAACCATATCACTAATACTACCTGACACTAAATCACCTATCATCTATTACGTCTAGATCCCCCTTTCCTTCCCTACTCAAGTCACTCCCGACCCACCCTAATGTCACTCTCCACCACTGTGGCTTCATAGTCCATATTGGAGATGTTGGTGGCTTTTGGGCCAGAGTGTCTGATGCCCATGAGACATAGGATGGCCGACCTGAGCAGGGAGAACGAGAGGCGACACCTCGTCCAGGCGACAACGTGACTCCTTGGCTGATGCTTCTTTTCTGAGATTAGTTCCGCGAGGCGTGCGTAGAAGCATTGGGCCCTGGGACCCATCCCGCCGGATGTGGTGAAGACGAGGGGGGTGAAGCTGCCCTGACCCACATGTTGGATTCTTTCACCGTATGCCCTTGTCTTCTCCTGCTCGTTCCTGTGGTGGGCGGCTTGCAGGGGCAGCTCACGGTGACAGGCAGCCATCGGGTCGAATATGCGGATGTCCATGAACGCCCGCTGTCCGCGCACCCAGAATCCGCGGGCACTTACATCAACCCGTGCCTCCTGTGAGGTATTGGCTGTCCTGTACCGAAGGTGTTCGCCGTCCAGGGGAAGCAGTGCCGGCTCGGTAGTGACGTCTTGGCATACCTCCCCGAGCATGCTGGCTGTCAGATCCCTCACTTCATCGTGTCGAATACAGACGAAGCCTCCTTTTTTACATGTCATGGTGTGGGTGACATCATTTGGTGATCCACATGCACAGAGATCAGGCAGTCCCTCAATCGGCCAGCCATATCTCAGAGCAATGGCGTCGACAAATTCTTGTTTGTTGAGGCTGAAGCCCTTTGCTCTGATTGGTAATGACGTTAGCCAGTTAGAGGCGCCTGCCTCCTGTGCTGTGTGTATTTTTCTACCCATTTCTGTGGACAGGTGGTGTGTAAGACGGTCCAGCTCGTCTTTTTGGGCCTGTTGCCTTTCTTCTGAGATTTTTCTTTTAATATCTCTTATTTCTGTTTGGTCTATCTCGCCCTCTGCCTCCTGAGCGATGATCCTGTTGATGAGTGACCTGGTAAGGCTGATGGAGTTTTGGTTCTCCTTATCTGCCAGCTTCTCAGCGTTGGTGATCCCCATCCCACCCAGTCTTGGGGGAAGTGCTAGCATATCCCCCTCCTCCTCCCCCAAAGCATGAGATTTCACCGGCCCCGGCAAGAATACATTCTTGACGGCATTTTCCAGTGGTCGGAGGAGTGGACTGATGCCGGGGATGGTGCGCATCAGGAACGTCCACCGATGTTGGATGCCGTGGGTGTACGCTGAATAGGCAGCGTGTGGCTCAGTCTTGGCAATGGCAGACAAAGCTTCTATTTCCTTCACCCATTCAGCTACTTTGTCTCCCACGTACTCCTTCTTATATACCTCTGTCCCGATCACTGCACCTAAGTGTCGTTGTCCGTCTTTTGTCACAATGACGCCACTTCCTCTAAAAGTTTCTGCGGCATGATCATAATGTTCAGGTTTGACAATAAGAACAGACTTGGTGGCGTTAGGGATGTATCCTATCTCAGGGCCGGCGGTGTTCACAGTGTCCCACCATCCTTTTAAGTCTGAGATTTTACCAGCACCTGAGAGGTCATCCGCATAAGCCACCTGTTTCACCCGTGTTTCTGCAAACGCGATTTCATTTTGGAGGACTGATAGGCCCAGGGCGTACATAGCCATGGCTATTGGGTCACCTTGTGTTGTTCTCTCAGATGATTTTAACACTTTCACTTTTCCACTGTGGCTATTTATGTATAAGTCGGTCGGGTATGTATAGGTATTTTCGACATACATAGCTAAGCTAGGGCACTTGGTTTTAATGTTGTGTATCATAGTCTTTCTATTTATTGTGTTGAAGGCATTTTTGGCGTCAACAAGAAGCACTGCTTCGCACTCCACGTGGTCGAATATCTCCCGCATGGCATGGACTGCTGCTTCTCTTCCTGCCTGCTGCCCCGCACAAACTTGGAGGTTCCCTGCTGCCATTCTCACATCTTCTTTGACGACAGCCATGATTCATTTGCCTACGATGCGCCGCAGGATTTCTCCGACTCCTATAGGCCTGCATCCCGGCCTCTTGTCCAGGGGAATGAGGCGGCACGCCGTCAGGGCATCCACATAGTGGCAGCTGGAGGAGGCGAGTTTTCTTGCCAGTGCTGCAATGGTGTTGCGCAAGTCACCAGCTGCATTGCCAAAGTTGGCGCTGCTCAGCAAGCTTCGCCATCCCCGTGCATCAAGTCCTGAGGGCCCCGCGCTGCCACGAGTCTGGAGGGCCTTCTTCCACACCATCTCTCCTGTTATCCTTTCGTATATAACTGGATTCGGTGCTACTACTACTACTACTACTACTACTGCTACTACTGCTGCTGCTGCTGCTGCTACCATTACCAAACAAACAGACAAACACACTCTCTCCATGCGCCCAGCCCATGACTCACCTGAGCTGACCCATGGGCTGACCTCTCTATCCTTGGTCGGGCAAGGTCACACCTCATATCCCTGCCGGTATGCGTCTCTCTCTCTCTCTCTCTCTCTCTCTCTCTCTCTCTCTCTCTCTCTCTCTCTCTCTCTCTCTCTCAGTTTCTAGCAGATAAAAAAAAAAAAAACAGCCATCTCTGCACTGCTCCTGCGAAGTGGATACTATAGATAGTAATAATAATAATAATAATAATAATAAAATAATAATAATTGTTATTATTATTATTATCATTATAATATCAATAATGATAATAATAAGAAATAATAATAATGATGATGATAATAATAATAATAATAATGATACTACTACTAATAATAACAAAAATAATGTTAATTATTATCAGTAATGGTAATACTAATAATAACAATAATAATAATTATAATAATAATAATAATAATAATAATAATAATAATAATAATAATAATAATAATAATAATAATAATAATAATAATAATAATAATAATAATAATAATAATAATAATGATAATAATAATAATGATAATAATAATAATAATAATAATAATAATAATAATAATAATAATAATAATAATAATAAAAGTTTTAATAATAATTTTCATGTTGTTTTTTATACAACAAAGGAGACAGCTCAAGGGCACAAAAAAAAATTAAACAATAATAAAAATAAAAAAAAGCCCGCTACTCGCTGCTCACAAAAAGAATCCAAAGAGGTGGCCGAAAGAGAGGTCAATTTCGGGAGGAGAGGTATCCAGATACCCTTCTCTTGAAAGAGTTCAAGTCGTAGGCAGGAGGAAATACAGAAGAAGGAAGATTGTTCCACAGTTTACCGGAGTGAGGGATGAAAGAGTGAAGATGCTGGTTAACTCTTGCATAAGGGGTTTGGACAGTATAGGGATGAGCACGAGTAGAAAGTTGCGTGCAACGGGGCCGCGGGAAGGGGGGAAGCATGCAGTTAGCAAGTTCAGAAGAGCAGTCAGCATGAAAATATCGACAGAAGATAGAAAGAGAGGCAACATTGCGGCGGAAATTAAGAGGTAGAAGACTATCAGTAAGAGGAGGAGAGCTGATGAGACGAAGAGCCTTAGACTCCACTCTGTCCAAGAGAGCTGTGTGAGTGGAGCCCCCCAAACGTGAGATGCATACTCCATATGAGGGCGGACAATGCCCCTGTATATGAATAGCAACTGTGCGGGGGAGAAGAACTGCTGACGGAGACGATACAGAACGCCTAACCTCGAGGAAGCTGATTTAGTGAGAGACGAGATGTGAAGTTTCCAGTTAAGATTTTGAGTTAAGGATAGACCGAGGATGTTTAGTGTTGAAGATGGTGACAGCTGAGTGTTGTTGAAGAATAGGGGATAGGTGTTTGGAAGATTGTGTTGAGTTGATAGGTGGAGAAATTGGGTTTTTGAGGAATTGAAGGACACAAGGTTCCTTTTACCCCAATTGGAAATGATAGTAAGGTCTGAGGTTAAGCGTTCTGCAGCCTCCAGCCTGGAGTCATGTAATTCCTGTTGAGAGGGTCTTCTGTTAAAAGAAGTTGAATAATGCAGAGTGGAGTCATCAGCGTATGAGTGGATAGGACAGTTTGTTATGGAAAGAAGATCATTGATGAATAACAGGAAGAGAGTGGGTGATAGGACAGAGCCCTGTGGAACACCACTGTTAATAGGTTTATGAGAAAAACAGTGACCGTCTACCACAGCAGAGATATAACGTCCGGAAAGGAAACTGGAGATAAAGGAACAGAGAGAAGGATAGAATCCGAAAGAGGGCAGTTTAGAAAGCAAAGACTTGTGCCAGACTCTATCGAAGGCTTTCGATATGTTTAGTGCAACTGAGAAAGTTTCACCGAAACGGCTAAGAGAGGATGACCAAGAATCAGTTAAGAGAGCAAGAAGATCGCCAGTAGAACGCCCCTTGCGGAACCCATATTGGCGATCAGATAAAGGTTAGAAGAGGAAAGGTGCTTTTGAATCTTCCAGTTAAGGATTGATTCAAAAGCTTTAGATAGACAGGAAAGTAAAGCTATAGGGCGGTAGTTTGAGTGATTGGAACGGTCACCCTTCTTAGGCACAGGCTGTGCGAAGGCGTACTTCCAGCAGGAAGGAAAGGTAGATGTTGATAGGCAGAGGCGAAAGAGTTTGACCAGGCAGGGTGTCAGCACGGAAGCACAGTTTTTAAGGACAATAGGAGGCACTCCATCAGGTCCATAAGCCTTATGAGAGTTGAGGCCAGAGAGGGCATAGAAAACATCATTAGGAAGAATCTCAATAACAGACTTAAAGGAGTCGGAGGGGGGATGAGTAAGAGGAATATGCCCAGAATCGTCCAGAGTGGAGTTGTTACAGAAAGTTTGAGCGAAGAGTTCAGCCTTAGAGATAGAAGAGACGGCAGTGCTGCCGTCTGGGTTAAGAAGAGGCGGGAAAGAGGAAGAAGTGAAATTGGAGGAGATATTTTTGGCTAATTGGCAGAAGTCTCTGGAAGAATTATAGAAAGCAAGGTGTTGACATTTGCTATGGATAAAGGAGTTTTTGGTAAGTCGAAGAATAGATTTGGCACGATTCCGGGCGGAAATGTAAAGGTCATGGTTAGCGGGAGTTTGAAGGCTCTGGTACCTTTTGTGAGCTGCCTCTCTATCTTTGACAGCACGAGAACAAGCGTGATTAAACCAAGGCTTTTTAGCATGGGGAGTAGAGAAAGTACGTGGAATGTATGCCTCCATTCCTGAGACAATCACCTCTGTGATGCGCTGGGCACACACAGAGGGGTCTCTCTCCTGGAAGCAGTAATCATTCCACGGGAAATCTGAAAAGTACATCCTCAGGTCGTCCCACCGAGCTGAAGCAAAATGCCAGAAGCATAGCCTCTTCGATGGGTCCAGAGGATGTACAGGAGCGATAGGACAGAATACAGAAATATGGTTGTGATCGGAGGAGCCCAACGGAGAGAACAGTTTGACAGAGTAAGCAGAAGGATTAGAGGTAAGGAAGAGGTCTAGTATGTTGGGCCGGTCTCCAAGACGGTCGGGAATACGTGTAGGGTGCTGAACCAACTGCTCTAGGTCATTGAGGAGAGCAAAGTTGTAGGCTTGTTCACCAGGCTGGTCAGTGAAAGAGGATGAAAGCCAAAGCTGGTGGTGAACATTGAAATCTCCTAGGATGGAGATTTCAGCGAGGGGAGAGTGGGTCAAGATGTGTTCCGTATTATTATTTTTATTATTTTTATTATTATTATTACTATTATTATTATTATTATTATTATTATTATTTTATTATTATTATTATTATTATTATTAGTAGTAGTAGTAGTAGTAGTAGTAGTAGTAGTAGTAGTAGTATCATGATCATTATTATTATTATTATTATTATTATTAGTAGTAGTAGTAGTAGTAGTAGTAGTAGTAGTAAGAAAAGCAGACGAAAAGCGAGTACTATGTTTGGTGATCTTGTCTATTGGAAAAAGAATATATCACAGATTCAGAATCGATTTGTAAACGAGTTGGAATTGGTTTGGAGAGATCTTCTCTGGAGATATTTGCGAAGGTCTCTCTCTCTCTCATTATTTACATCAACGACGTGGATGTTGGACTCAATAATCGCATTAGTAAATTTGCAGACGAAACAAAGATTGGTAACTCGGTTCTCACTGACGAAGACAGGCAAAGCCTCCGAGAGGATTTGCACAAAATTTCAGCTTGGTCGGATAGATGGGAGATGCCCTTTAACGTAGACAAGTGCCAGGTCCTTCAAGTTGGAACGAGGAATAAGAAGTTCGATTACGAAATGCGCGGCGTTAAACTCAAAAGCGTTCAATGTGTCAAGGACTTGGGGGTCAAAATCGCGTTAAACCTAAAATTCTCACATCAATGCATCGATGCAGCAAATAAAGCGAACAGAATGTTGGGCTTCATTAAAAGAAACTTTTTATTCAAGAATAAAGATGTAATACTTCCGCTCTACAATAGTTTAGTCAGACCCCACTTGGAATATGCGGTACAGTTTTGGTCTCCTCACCATGCAAAGGATATTGCTAAATTAGAAGGTGCTCAGCGTCGGGCAACGAAAACGATCCCTTCCTTGCGCAACAAATCCTACGAAGAAAAGCTTTCCACCCTTTACATGTTCTCTCTTGAGAAACGTCGCCTCCGAGGAAAACTGATCGAATGTTTTAAAATACTTAATGGTTTCACGAATGTAGACAGATCAACATTGTTTATGATCGATGACACTTTGCGCACGAGGAACAATGGCATAAAACTCAGACAAGTAAATTCAGACTGCACCAAATTTTTCTTCACCAACGTTGTAGTGCGAGAATGGAATAAGCTCCCACCATCAGTGGTCCAGTGTAACACGATTGACTCCTTAAAAAAAAGGCTCGACCGTCACTTCCTTCAACTTAATATCAACTAGAGTAGAAATGCAACGTTTTGGAGCCTTCTGATTAATGTAAAATCACTTAGGTTTAAGGACAGACCACCTAGTCTGGACCATGGGGTCTGTGTGGTCTGATTTTCTATGTAATTCTATGTAATTCTCTCTCTCTCTCTCTCTCTCTCTCTCTCTCTCTCTCTCTCTCTCTCTCTCTCTCTCTCTCTCTCTCTCTCTCTCTCTCTCTCTCTCTCTCTCTGCTTATGAGATAATTTTATACATTTTGTGTATATCTATTTCCATAATCAAGGTGAAATTCATAGATTCTATATAATTGATAAAATTAAGAAATGAGGAATAAGTAAGTGGATCATTTGTCACACTGCGTGGGGCGAGAGAGTTTGAGTGGACAGCCAGGGCCCAGCTGGCCGTATGCGGAGTGACCTGGGGTCCCTCCCCCACGGCTACCTGCGGATTAAGTGCCCCTGGAGACTAAACTCATCGGTCAAGCATATTCGTTTTTTCACTCACTGGTGGATCAGTTATGAGTATAACATTACAAACTAACACCTTATATATTTGCTTCCTGGTCTTCCAAAACCTTTAGAAGTGATCATTAATAGGTAAGTTCAAAAGCATGTACCAACTTCTGACCTTTTCTGACAACTCGTTCGGATTGCGCAAGGGTCGTTCTACTGAGATTCTTGTTTTTGTTTCATTTTTTTTACTGATTCTTGGACATCCATGCTGTCGTTTCGGTGAAACAGTTGCTGTTGCCTTAGATATCTTCGAAAGCTTTTGACAGTGTCATATATTATTGCTTTCTAAATTTCTCTCGCAGTCATTATATCTTGATCTTTATACATATATCTCCAGTTTCCTTTCCGACTAATTTATTTATGCTGTCGTAGATGGTCACTGGGTGCTCCTAAACCCTAGGTGTTGGTGGTGGTGTTACGCAGGACTCTGTTCTTTCTCCTATTCTCTTTCTATTCAACTGGAAACAACATATATCAACTCTTGATGAATCATCTTCAATATGGTTAGCCATTCTGTATTATTATTATTATTTTTTTTTTATGCAGGAAAGGAAGCACCCACTCTCCCTTCGCTGAAATCTCCATCTTGGGAGATTTCAATGTTCATGACTAGCTTTGGCTTTCATTCTCTTTCACTGAAAAGCCAGGTGAACAAGCCTACGGCTTTGCTATCCTCAGTGATCTAAAGCATTGGTTCAGCACCCTACACGTATTCCCGACCGTCTTGGAGACAGGCCCAACATACTAGACCTCTAACCCTTCTCCTTACTTTGTCAAACTGTTTTCTCCGTTGGACTCCTCCGATTACAACCTTATTTCTGTATCCTGTCCTATCGCTCCTGTTCAGCCTCTGGACCCACCGAAGAGGCGACGCTTCTGGCATTTTGCTTCCGCTCAGTGGGACGACCTGAGGATGTTCTTTTTCCGATTTCCCGTGGAATGATTGTCTCTGGAATGGTAGCACACCTTCCACGTACTTTCTCTATTCCTCATGCTAAAAATCCTTGGATTAATCACGCTTGTTCTCGAGCTGTCAAAGATAGAGGGCAGCTCACAGAAGGTACCAGGGACTTTGCACTCCTGCTAACCATGATCTTTATATTTCTGCCCGGAATCATGCCAAATCTATTCTTCGACTTACCAAAAGCTCTTTCATTCATAGGAAATGTCAAAACCTTGCTTTTCTAATTCTTCCAGAGACTTCTGGCACCTAGCCAAAAATATCTCCTCCAATTTCACTTCTTCATCTTTCCCTTCTCTCCTTAACCCTGACGGCAGCACCTCCGTCTCATCTATCTCTAAGGCTGAACTCTTCTCCCAAACTTTCTGTAAAAAAACTCCACTCTGGACGATTCTGGGCATATTCCTCCTATTCATCCCCCCTCTGACTCCTGTATGCCTGTTATTAATATTTTTAAGAATGATGTTTTCTATGCCCTCTTTGGCCTCAACTCTCAGAAGGCTTATGGACCTGATGGAATGCCTCCTATCGTTCTTAATAACTGTGCTTCCGTGCTGACACCCTGCCTGGTCACTCTCTTTCGCCTCTGCCTGTCAACATCTACCTTTCCTTCTAGCTGGAAGTACGCCTTCATACAGGCTGTGCCTAAGAAGGGTGACCGGTCCAATCCCTCAAACTACCGTCCTTTAGCTTTACTTTCTTGTCTATCTAAAACTTTTGAATCAGTCCTTAACAGGAAGTTTCTTAAGTATCTATCCACTTCTGACCTTTCTGATCGCCAAAATGGTTTCCGCAAGGAACATTCTTCTGGTGAACTTCTTGCTTTCCTAACTGACTCTTGGTCATCCTCTCATGGCCGTTTCGGTGAATGTTTTGCTGTTGCGCTAGACATATCAAATACCTTTGATAGGGTCTGGCACAAATCTTTGCTTTCCAAACTACACTCCTACGGTTTCTATCCTTCTCTCTGTACCTTTACCTCCAGTTTCCTCTCTGACCGATATATCACTGCTGTAGTAGACGGTCACTCTTCTTCCCCTAAACCTATCAAAAGTGGTGTCCCACAGGGCACTGTCCTATCTCCCACTCTCTTTCTGTTGTTCATTGATGATCTTCTTTCCAAACGAACTGTCCTATCCATTTTTACGCCGATGACTCTACTCCGCATTACTCAACTTCTTTTGATAGAAGGCCAACCCAAGAGAAACTATACGATTCCAGGCTGGAGGCTGGAGAACACTTAACCTCAGACCTTACTATCATTTCCGATTGGGGCAAAAAGAACCTGGTCTCCTTCAACGCCTCAAAAGCTTCATTTCTTCACCTATCAACTCGATATAACCTTCCAAACATCTATCCCCTATTCTTCGACTACACTCAGCTGTCACCTTCTCCTACATTAAACGTCCTCGGTCTATCCTTAACTCAAAATCTTAACTGGAAACCTCACATCTCCTCTCTCACTAAATCAGTTTCCTCGAGGTTGGGCGTTCTGTATCGTCTCCCTCAGTTCTTCTCCGCACAGATGCTGCCCATTTAAAAGCACCTTGTCCGCCCTCGTATGGAGTATGCATCACATGTGTGGGGGGGCTCCACTGACACAGCTCTCTTGGGGAGAGTAGAGTCAAAGGCTCTTCGTCTCATTAACTCTCCTCCTCATACAGATAGTCTTCTACTCTTAAATTCCGCAGCCATGTTGCATCTCTATTTATCTTCTATCGATATTTCCATGCTTACTGCTCTTCTGAACTGGCTAACTGCCACCTCCTGCGGCACCGCTGCACTCGACTTTCTACTCTAGATCATCACTAAACTGTCCAAACCCAAGAGTTAACCAGCATCTTCACTCTTTCATCCCTCACACTGGTAAACTCTGGAACAACCTTCCTTCGTCTGTATTTCCTCCTGCCTATGACTTGACCTCTTTCAAGAAAAGTGTATCAAGACACCTCTCCACCCGAAGTTGACCTCTCTTTTGGCCACTCTTTACTTTTGTCTATTGTAGGAACAGTGAGAGGCAGCCTTTTTTTCTATACTCTTATTTTGCCCTTGAGCTGTCTCCTCTGTTGTAAAAAAAATGCACAAGGGCATCAAAAAAAGTGTAGAAAAAAGCCCGCTGATCGCTGCTCCAATAAAAGAGAAGAGTAAAGAGTGGCCTAAAGAGAGGTCAATTTCGGGTGGAAAGGTGTTTTGATGCGCTCCTCTTGAAAGAGGTCAAGTCAAAGGCAGGAGAAAATACAGACGAAGGAAGGCTGTTCCAGAGTTTACCAATGCATATGATGAAAGAATGGAGATGCTGGTTAACTCTTGCATAAGGGGTTTAGACAGTACAGGGATGAGCTAGAGTAAAACGTCGAGCGCAGCGGGGCAGCGGGAAAGGGGAGACATGCAGTTATGAAGTTCAGAAGAGCAGTCAGTATAGCAGTACCGTTTGAAGATAGAAAGAGATGCAACATTGCGGAGGAATTTAAGACAAAAAACTGCTAATAAAAGGAGAAGAGTTGATGAGACGAAAAGCCTTTGACTCCACTCTGTCTAGTAGAGCTGTGTGAGTGGAGACCCCCCCACACATGAGATGCATACGTCATACGAGGACGGACAAGGCCCTGTATATGGACATCATCTGTGCAGGGGAGAACTGGCGGAGACGATACAGAAAGCCCAACCTCGATGAAACTGGTTTAGTGAGAGAAGAGATATGAAGTTTCCAGTTAAGATTTTGAGTTAAGAATAGACCGAGGATGTTTAGTGTAGAAGAAAGTGACAGCTGAGTGTTGTCGAGAATAGGGGATAGGTGTTTGGAAGATGCAATCCATGTAGAAGGACCTTGTCCCTCCCCATATGGATTTTACATCTCGTAGGTTCATGTTGTTTCTGGCACAGTTCTTTTGAAGATCGTGTAGGGAAATGCTCCCCATCTCATCAACTCTCTTCCTCTTACTAACAGTCTTCTACCTCTTAATCACCGCTGCAATGTTATCTTTTTACCAACTATGTTCTTGCAGACTGCACTTCTGAAATATCTAACTGCATTCCACCACATATGCGACCCCACTGCATACGATTTTCTACTCCTCACCCTCCCTTAACTGTCCAAATCTCTTAAGCAAAAGTTAATCATCATCATCATTATTTACATCCCTTTCGCTGGTAGAATCAGGAAAAGCCTTCCTGTATTTATATAATTGATATTCTTTTCGCCGATGACGTAAATACTGTCATGTCATGTTCTTTCTCCTATTCTCTTTTTATTCAAATGAAAACTACATAAATCAACTGTTAATGAATCATCTTCATCATGGTTAGCCATTCTGTATTATTGTTTTACAGGAAAGGAAGCAGCACAAGGGCATCAAAAAAAGTATAGAAAAAAGCCCGCTAATCGCTGCTCCTATAAAAGAGAAGAGTAAAGAGTGGTCAAAAGAGAGGTCAATTTTGGTAAATGATTCAGGCCTCTTTGTTTTGGAACTCTTTTACTAAACACTATTTGCAGTTGGAGCGCCTGCAGATGTCTTTTTTCTAGTTCATGAAGATTGAGCCCATTTTTCTTTCCCCCTTACTCCCCAAACCTAACTCCTTACACCCCCTGAACATAATTCCCCATCTTCCCAGTTTCTCCCTCATAAACAAACACATATAATCACAATAAAACACTTACCTCTAGCACAGGAGATGAAGCCGTAGGAGCCGATTGACAATGCAAAAAGATCGTTAGCGAGGGAGCACTGAATCATTCTGGAGGAGGAGGGGGAGGAGGAGGGCTCGTCTAGAGGGTCAAAGTAATAGGCCGACTCTTCACTCCTGTTGAGAGAGAGAGAGAGAGAGAGAGAGAGAGATTTACATAGATTTACATAGATATTCAGACCACAGAGATCTCATGGTACACACTATAGTCTGTTCAGAGCATGAAGGCGGTTCAAGGTGTGGCAGATTCCGAAATTCCCATGAGTGCGGCGCTGCCAGTTCGACCGACAATTATCAGATTAGCACGTCTCCCTACCTACCCACCCACAACCCACCTGTTTACCTCTCTCTCTTTCTCTCTCTCTCTCCCTCTCTACCCGGGGGAGGGACCTAAGGGGACACGCCGACCACCACCACCACTACCACCACTACCACCACCACCACGTGGCAACATGGGAAAAAATCGCTGCCACATGTCATAGAATTTATACAGATCGTTGTTATAATCCTAAACATCGACACTTATTGTACTATATAGCTTTCTTTACTATATAAAGAATACATAAAATATAACTTTCAAATTGCACATGGATGGGAAATAAGAGAAAGAGACGCATGTACGAAGGTTAATTTGGCAGAATGGCTAGGGGTAAACGACGATACCAGCTCCACCCTGAACCCCCTTCATGCTCTGAACAGATAATAGGAAGTCGTGCCTTAATAGTGGTGTCCCGCAGGGCTCTGTTCTGTCCCCTACTCTCTTTCTGTTGTTCATCAATGATCTCGCTAAAATAAACTGTCTTATCCACTCCTACGCTGATGACTCCTCTGTAATATTCAACATCTCTAAACAGAAGACCCACCTTACAGGAACTACATGCCATTGGTTGGACGCTGCAGAACGCCTGACCTCAGATCTTGCCATCATTTCCAAATGGGGTAGAACTTGGTGTCCTTCAATGCCTCGAAAACTTACTATCCATATCAGACCCTATGACATACCGTTTTTCGCAAATATCTTTCAAACGAAGACTCGGATCAGCATGGGACTTTGGCACAGATTGTTTCACACACTCCACTAATTTTTGACGCTATTGTGCAATGCCAGATGCGGTTAGTTTAACTCGTTTACTCTTGACTGTGATGGCAAAACCTGCGTGAGCCACCCACATTCGAACAGTTGAGGCGTGACGTATTTGTGTGTATTATCACACCCTATCCTCCACCCTCCTCCTTCTCCCTCCTCCTTCCTCCCCGCCTCTTTCTCCCCATACCTCCCTCCCCTCTCTCTCTCTCGGTGTACATGCGATGTGAAGCGTTGCACACATATGACTTGTCTACAATGGCGGATAACTAAAGTATATGCTCAGTATGGTCTGGTGTTTTATGCACACGACCTTGATTCCTGTTCCAGCGTAACTGGATGTTGCCTAAGTGCTGTATGAGGTTTGTTTGGCAATTATACAACCATTGAAAGCTGTACGAGTATATGACCCTCCTTCCCACAGGTTACGTTGAGCGTATGATGGGATGAAGCACGTAGCTGACGCTTGATCATTTATAGGAAATCGCGTAAGAGACGGAAAGGAATAACGGTGGAATTGAAGCGCGAATTCATTGCAGAGTAAAAACGTGAAACGAAATTGGAGAAATATATGAATAATTTATTCTGATGTTAGGAAAAGACTGCCATACGATGTGTGTCCATGTAGATATGTTAAAAAGTCATAGCAAACAAAAATAGATAGCGAGTATATGATGGCTGGATTAATAATTAAATAACTGACCACATAGGCTGTTACTTCACCATTCATCACCATCGACAAACAGGTCATCCTCGTCGTCATCACTGTTGATGCTGATGCAGACGGGATATAATTTCTATTTATCTGCCATTAATTCAAGTCATACGTGTGCATGGATTGATATCTCGTGTACAGCACAAGTGTTTGTGAGAGAGAGAGAGAGAGAGAGAGAGAGAGAGAGAGAGAGAGAGGAAGTCTGGGGAGAAAGAGGGCGGGGGAGAAGGAGGAGGGAGGGAAAGGGAGGGGTGGGAGTAGGGGAAGCCAGGGGTGGAGGTAGGTGGTGGATACACGTCACAAATACGTCACGCCTCACTTGTTCGAATGTGTAAGTGGCTCACGCAGGTTTTGTCATCACAGTCAGGAGTAAACGCCATAATTAACCGCATCTGGCATTGCACAATAGCGTCAAAAATTAGCGGAGTGTGTGAAACAATCTGTGCCAAAGTCCCATGCTGATCCGAGTCTTCGTTTGAAAGATATTTGCGAAAAACGGTATGTCATAGGGTCTGATATGGATAGTAGTTTCTGCTCCTGTCAACTCAACACAATTTTCTAAACACCAATCCTCTATTCTTCGATAACACACAGTAGTTGTCTCCTTTTACAATACACATTCTCGGTCTATCCTGAACTCAAAATCTTATCTGGAAACTTCATATCTCCTCTCTCTTTCAATCAGCTTTCTCGAGGTTAGGCGTTGTGTATCGTCTCCGCCAGTTCTTCTCGCTCTCTAAGACGGTGTCCAACTGTCCATGTACAGGCCCTTGTCCGCTATCGTATGGAGTATGCATTTCATGCGTAGGGAGGCTCCACTCACACAGCCCTCTTGGACAGAGTGGAGTCAAATACCTTTCGTCTCATCAGCTCTCCTCTTACTAGCAGTCTTCTTTATCTTAATCCGCTGCAGTGCTGCATCTCTTTCTTCTATCTCCAATCGATATTTGCATTCTGACTGCTCTGCTGAACTTGCTAATTGAATGCCTCCTCCCCTCCCACGGCCCCGCTGCTCACGACTTTCTACTCTTGCTCATTCCTATTCTGTCAAAATCCCTTATGCAAGAGTTAACCAGCATCTTCATTCTTTTATCCCATCCGCTGGTAAACTCTGAAGCAGCCTTCCTTCGTCTGTATTTTCTCTTCTTTTGCCTACGACTTGAACTCTTTCAAAAAGAAAGTATCAGCACACCTCTCCACCCGTAACTGACCTCTCATTAGGCCTCTTTTTCAGTTTTCTTTCACTAGAGTAGCGTTTTGCGGACTTTTTTGTTCCTCTTTTTGTTTCTTGCTGTTGAGCTGCTTCCCTTGTAAAAAAAATAATGGTAATAATAATCCTTGAAGGAATCCCACGGATCCGCAGAATATCCCGGAATATCCTCAGTGCACGATGAACAGATTCAAAAGCCTTCTTGAGATCGACATAGGGTGTGAGCAACCTTGTCGAAACTCACGTTTGCGTTCCACGAGGGCACAAAGTGCTAGGATCCGGTCAATTACTGACTTGCAGGGCGTGAACTCGGATTGCTCATGTCTCTGAAACTTTAGCAGATGAGATCGAAATCGCATCAACAGTAGATAAGCGAGCACCTTGCCCAGCACACTGAGCAGTGTAATACCACGATAATGGTTGCAGCCCTGTCGGTACCCTTTCCCTTTCCAGATATGGACAACCAGCTCCCTTTTCCAATCAAGAGGAATGGCACCAGATTTCCACACGGCTGACAGCACTACATGCAACTCACTAATCATGGCTTCACCTCCCCCTTTGGCTTTCAACATCTCTCCGCTGATATTTCAGGTCACAGCTGCCTTACCACCCTTCAACTTCCTCACAACCTCTCTTACTTTTGCAAGAGAGGGCAGAGTTTCGTCTATTGGTGGATCAGCAGCTGCCATCTGCAACCCAGCCAGAGGGAGCTGCCCGCTTGGGGACTCTGCCGTGTACAACTGCCCTAAATACTCGTACCAACGAGCCCAGTACCCATCCGCATCTGGTACTATCTGCCCATCCGTCGTTCGGATAGTACTCATCTGACATGTGGATTTGGAGCGGAGCTTTTTCAGACCCCGAAAGGCAGGTCTAAGGGCATTTGAATTTAGACAACCCTTGACATCCTCAGCGAGACCTCTGACATATTTCTCCTTATCCTTTTTGAGAAGGGTTCTAGTCCTTTTTGGCAGTCCTGTATCGCCTCGAGTCCCCAGCCAGCCTGGCAGCACGACTCTGCTCTACATTATCCAGTGTCTCCCTCGAGGCAACGAAACACCTAACCCCTGGGTGCTCTCCAATGCAATCCTCAGCAGCTTTGAAAGTTTCACGTTTAAAGTTATCCCACAACTCCAGGAGCCTCCAAAGTTCAAAGTACTTCAAACCGATTTAAGACTGCCACTGCATACTCCTGAGCACACGCATAGTCCCTCAGTTTCTCCAGATAGAACCCTGGCGAGTAACATCTTGAGAACCTTTTGGACCCGATGCGTATCCTTAGCTTAGCAACAACAAGTCTGTAGTAGGTCGCAAAGAACTCAGCACCTCCAACGGGTAGGCCTACTACCAAGGATGTGATCAATCTCCTTTGCCACACTGTCAGATTTCTATAACATGTCCAGCGGCTAGGCTCGTGTCTTTGGAACCAGGAACCAGCAATCCTCAGCCTTCTGAACTCTGCAAAGTTCAAGAGAAGTGAACTGTCTACGTTTCTGGTGCCAGAGCCATGGGGACCAATATATAATTCGTACCCATCTCTCTTTGTGACAGTAACTGTACTGAAGTCGCCCAAGACAATGAGTGTGTCGCGTGGGGGACACTAGTCATCTATAGAGGCTAGCTTGGCGTAGAACATCTCTTTCTCCTCAAATCCGCATGTCTCGGTAGGGGCGTACACTGTAATAAGGTATATGAAGTCCAAGGTGTGCCTCAATCTCACCAGCATCGTACACATCTCAATTAACCAGAGTAAATTTATTTAGGTGGAGCGTAGGAAGACGTAAATAGGGTCCTTTACACAGCGGAAACCGGAAAGACGTGACCTCACGTCATGGAACCTCAGTTCACGAGGAGAGAGAGAGAGAGAGAGAGAGAGAGAGAGAGTACAGTTAGTTAACAGGGCGTTGTTTTAAGGTACAAGCGATAAGGTGAAGACTAATTTCTAGCTCTAGGTTTGCGTGACGCGTTACGAATCCGCTGACCTAGTTTCAAATCTCGGCCCAGGCAGTCGGTGTGCAGCTCACCAAACTGCTTATCCTATCTTTCGGGCTGGTCGATAAATGAGTACCTGGGGAAACCTGTGGAGGTGAACCATGGTACTCGTATGTTACACTGGCCCAACGTCCCGGTTAAAATAAGTGGGTTCTTACCCACCATAGGCTCCAAGGTCCAATGCGACGGAAATGAGCACCGCCGGCAAGCGCAACTACAGCGTATGCCCCCAACTTTACCTCTTATCCTTATCTAGTATTCAGCTTTCATGACAACTACTTTCAAGGACCACAACATAGATTAGTTGGGTTACTATGAGTCGTTTTCATGCTCATGGTGCGAAAGTCTTGTCAGTCTATTACTAGACTCAAAGTTTTCCCATAAGTTTTTCTAAAGCCTTACCGAATGTTCGTACATTAACCCCGTTTTTTTTAATATGAACTAAACATTCAAAGCAGTTTCAAGTAGTGGGGTAAATATTCATTTATGGTCCTTCTTAAGTTATCGATAGAAGATGCAGTTAACAAAAACATAAGAACGTAAGGAGTCTGCAGAGGCAGCTCCTGTAATCCTAACCCCACCTTACCTCACTATCCATGACTTTATCCAACCTCTTCTAGAATGTATCTATGGTATTGGCACCCACAACATGGCTGCCAAGCCTGTTCCATTCATAAGAACATAAGAACATAAGAACGCAGGAGTCTGCAAGAGGCCGGTAGGCCTGTACGAGGCAGCTCCTTTGACCCTAAGCTCCCGTGTATCTAACCCCACCTATTATCGCTGTCCATGAATTTATCTAGTCTATTTTTGAATGTGACAATTGTATTGGCACTCACCACATGACTGCTAAGCCTATTCCACTCATCCACCACCCTGTTAGTAAACCAATTTTTGCCTATGTCCCTGTTGAATCTGAATTTATCCAGTTTAAACCCGTTACTTCGTGTCCTACCCGGTTCTCTTACCAACAAAACCTTATGAATGTCTCCCTTATTAAAGCCCTTCATCCATTTATAAACCTCGATCATGTCTCCACGCACCCTTCGCCTTTCTAGAGAATGCAAGTTTAACTGTTTGAGTCTTTCCTCGTATGGCAAGTTTCTCAACCCCTGAATCATCTTAGTCATCCTCCTCTGCACCGATTCTAACATTTTGATATCCATTCTATAGTAGGGTGACCAGAACTGAGCCGCATAGTCAAGATGAGGTCTAACTAATGCTAAATATAGTTTGAGGAAGACCTCGGGGCTTCTGTTGCTTACGCTCCTTGAAATAAATCCCAGTACCCTATTAGCTCGATTTCTAGCTTGAATGCATTGTGCCCTTGGACGGAGATCAGAGCTCACTAAGACCCTAAATCCTCTCGCACCCAGACCTACTTATGAGAGTGTCATTTAAGCAATAGTTATGTGAGGGGTTGTTCCTACCTACACTCAGAATACTGCACTTCCCTACATTGAACTCCATCTGCCATTTATCCGCCCAGTCATATAATCTGTTGAGTTCACCTTCTGATCCGACTCAATTACTCTACCGATCTTGGTATCATCTGCAAATTTACTAACATCACTACTAATTCCTGTGTCTAAGTCATTGATATAAATAATAAACAAAAGTGGACCTAATACCGAACCGGACCCCACTCGTAACACATCCCCAGTCAGATCTTTTACCATTGATTTGCACTTTGCTTCCTATTGCTAAGCCACGCCTTGACCCAGATCAAAACTTTACCCTCTACTCCGTGAGCCTGTAATTTAAGCAACAGTCGTTGGTGAGGAACTTTGTCAAACGCTTTACTAAAATCAAGATAGATTACATCATAATTTTCATCTCTGTCAACCGCCTCAAATACTTTATTGTAGAAGGACAAGAGATTGGTGAGGCATGACCTACCTTTTGTGAACCCATGCTGCGAGTCGTGAATTAAGCTATGTTTCTCTAAATGCTCCCGAATGTTCCTGGCTATTATGGACTCCAGCATCTTCCCTATAACCGATGTTAAGCTAATTGGGCGATAGTTTGAAGCAACTGACCTGTCCCCTTTTAAAAATCGGCGTCACATTAGCTACTTTCCATAGGCTCGTATTTACCGACATCTTAAAGATGTCGGTTACTGATTATATCACCTAACTCCTTTAATACCCTCGGAAATATCCCGTCAGGACCTGGCGACTTGTTCTTCTTAAGCTTTTCTATCTCATCCTGAACTACTTGCCTGGTAATGATTATATCCCTCAATTTATCGCCATCCCCGCCCTCGTACACCTGAACTCTTTCCGGTATAGTCGTTCGATCCTCCTGTGTGAATACTGAAAGGAAGTAGTCGTTCAACAATGTGCTCATATTTTCGTAATTTTCTACTAGCTCCCTGTGTTTGTTTTCAGCGGTCCAATTTTCTCCCGTGTTTTTGTTCTATACATCTGAAAGAAGCCCTTAGGATTACTTTTCGCCTCATTTGCTACTTTGATCTCATAGTTCTTTTTAGCTATCCTGGTGTTTTTCTTAACTAATCTAGATAGTTCGACGTACCGGCCCCTGAGATGTGTTTCCCCATTCTTTATTTTCTGATAAATTCCCTTCTTTAACCCAATCTCGTGTTTTAGTCCACGAGTCATCCACTTAGGATCATTGTTTTCTTTTCTAAGTGTTCGCTGTGGTATATGCTGTTCTTGCACCTCTACTATTACTCTAACTAAATTATTGTAAGACATTTCTACCTGGTTCTCCTGGCTCTCCAATCCGCAGTTCTGGCCCTCAAGAATCCCAACATTATCCCAGTTTACACCTTCAAGATGTCTTCGAAGCCCCTCGTAGATTGCTCTTCTAAAATCTGGCACTAACACTGGGTTTGGTTCATGGGTTACCATGATCTAAGCTAAAACGAACCGTTCTGTGATCACTATTTCCTAACTCTCCGCCCACCTCCAACTCACGTAGCAAGTTCCCATTATTGGTTAGGACTAAGTCTAATATGTTATCTCCTCTGGTAGGCTCAGTAACTACCTGCTTAAGGAAATTATCTTGTATAACTTCAAGAAAGTCCTCGGCTTCCAGGTCACCCACTAGATCTTCCCAGTCTATATTCCTATAATTAAAGTCCCCATTACGCAGACATTTCTACTCATACTCGCCCTGCCAATCTCCTGTAGTAATATACTCGTGTCCTGCCTGTTAAGGTTGGGTGGCCTGTATATAACTCCTAGAGTTAGTTTTTCTTTCCCTTTGTAAACGTCCACCCAAACTGATTCTGAATCCATGTTAGTTTTGACTGAGTTGTTAACTAAACATTTAAGTGAGTCTTTAACATATAGCGCAACTCCACCTCCCTTTCTGCCCCTTCTGTCTTTGTGAAACATCTGATAACCCGTTATTTCAAATTCTGATCTAAAATTTCTATTAGCAGTGTCTATCCATGTCTCAGTGATCGCTATTATGTCAAAATTTTCTGAACAAGCTTCACCCCTTAGTAAGTCTATCTTGTTTCTGAGGCTCCTGCTGTTCATCCACCACTCTATTGGTAAACCAATTCTTGCCTATGTCTTGTTGGATCTGAATTTATCTAACTTAAAACTATTTCACGTGTCCTACTTGGTTCTTTTAAAACCAAAACCCTATTGACATCCCATTTATTGAAGCCCTTCATCCATTTATGGACACAGTTTATAGACACAGTTCTGAGAATATAAATCGTTTCAGTCAACAACGTGACTGATTACCTCTTACGAGAAGTTTTACTTTGAGATTTACGCGGATATAAAAGTTAGTTACTTAGAAGTACCCTCAGTTCAAGGTCGCCGAGCAAGGCCATCACCGAACTAGCGCCCAATGCCACCCCACCTCCTCTCTCACGCATATCGAGCCTATAGTGTAAGATGTAGTAATCTAGCGCCGCTAAAAGTTTAAACTACCGAACTATCTCACTGCCATACCACCTGTTCAATCACGCAAACATAAAAGATAGTAGAAAGCAACCCATCATCGCTAGAATAGCAACTGAACAGACTAACGAGCACTGGCACCCCACCTCTGCCCTCACGTGAACCAAGTATATAGTAAATAATTAGTAACCTATCGCTGCGAAAATAGTAACCCATTCTTTTAATGGTACGGTATTTATAAAATTTAGCGAACTCTATTTTCTGCACTTATCCCAAATTATTCCGTGTTTGAAGTGGATATGCTGTGTACTGAATCGGTTTCTTCTCTGAAACATGCTCAAAATTACCAATCGCCGATGTTAGCCGTTTTTAGTGTTATTTTTAAGGTGGTTCGTGTTTAGTGTTTGTTTAAGGCGCGAACTGTTACCTCACTCGTTGAAGGGCCGGTGTTACCGTAGCTTGCTTCACAGTTGCTTGTAGTAGGTGAGATAACATAATAGCCTTTTAATTAAAGTGCTGATAGATTATGTGTGGCCGAGCGGAGCCGTAGTTCACTTTGAGTTTACTTCTTCTATCTCTCCCTCTCTGGTATATTAAAAGTGTGATTAGTTTTAACTATATTTTCAGTTTTACACAATAATTACAAAGTTTATGTGAGCGGTCGCACGCACACCCAGAACAGAGCGATATGCTCGTGTCCGCTGCCCAGTGTGATATCCCCTGGTAGCTCGGTCGAATGGTATATATGTGCGTTGCTCTTTCACCGAAAGTGTTGATTTTCCGGAGGCTGACTCGCCGGAACTTACAAGGTTCCGGTGCTGATTCTTGCTGATTCCATCGTCAGCTCAGCACAGTTCTCACGGCCATAAGCACTACGTGTTGTTTAACATCCTGTGGCGTGATACTGAGCTGGTGTTTCGACACATACATTCATACAATCACATGTACATATACGTTACACCGATAAATTAGTAACCATCGCTTCGGATAGACATTATTTAATACCCTTACCTGAGTTTCGATTGCCAGGTGGTTCTTTTAAGTGCCGATTCGAGTTGTATTCTCAATCCCCATATTCTCAATAATTTCTGATCTTACACACCCACCCATATCTGATAAAGATTTTATAGAGGCTGTTGGTATTCGCGTGGGTAGTTTTATAAGTCTAATGAGGATTTGACAGCTTCTGCGCGAGAAATGAAAGAAAATAAATTTCATGACATCTCGACTTTTCTCCTATTTGGTCTTTGCAATTATTCAGCTTGAGAGATAAAAGCAGCTGTCAATGAACCTCCACCTTAAAATTATCTTATATCAATAACGTAAATGACTAACAACGAAGATTAACCGAAAAAATTACCTAAAGTTTTGGTGATTATGATTAGATTTCATGATTAGTATTATCCTTACTGGGTGACTCTGTAAAGATGTTTTGATCGTAGATTGCAGTCGATGTCTTCGTGGCGTGTTGAGCCACGGAAGGCAAGGAAAAAATGTTTCTGGTGCTTGATCATCTTAAGTACATTTTTAAACTGGAGGAAACTGACATATTGGCCCAGGACGGGGTGGAGGTTGGGGTCTGCGTCAATCACACACTCCGGGCCTGAAGAGAGAACAAATAGATTAATGGATAAATTCAAACCCTGCGATTTCTCCTTGAGATCTGTTCCAACAATTACAAGCTCTCCTTTCCATGGCCGTTTCCTTTAATTTTAGGTTTAAACAAAATGCATCAGCTAGACCCCGTTCCCTACAAGCTTTCTGTGAACACCTCCCAATTTAAGAAGTCAATAGCTAAACCCGACATTATTTTTCTCCCTAGTCATAATGTAAAAAGCCCACAAAGAGGAATGGAAAGATAATTCTAGCTATAACGTATAGGAACAGCAAACGGCCATCCTATTCTCAGAGGTTGAATATATTCTGATGACTATTAACCCTAGATTCCTGTCCCTCCAAATAGTCGTGAACCACTGTCCCTGTGTACGATCATATACAACCATTTGGAAATTACTATTTGTATCTTACAAATTTCATTACAACTATTTTTCATAAGAAACTTCTATCCTTTTGAAAACTGTCAATGTACTATTTAATAAAAATAAGCTTAACATAAAGAATATAAAAATAAATGAATCTAACTGTAAAAAAAAGCGGTAAAGAAAGAAAAAAAAGTCATCATAGGACCCTTGGTAGGCCAGGTAAGCTGGTAGAGAGTCCTGCCTTGCCATACAATACATCCCCCAGGATGCCCCAGCCCCCCCAGGCCTTATGGGCCACGGGTTGGTGTGAACCAGGCTGTCAAAGGTTGGGTATGTTTCAGAAATAAAAGAGAGTAATAAAAATCGTAAACCTTCCCTAGATCGTCGCTGCTTGCTTGCTTGCTTGGCAAGTAAATGGTAACTATGACGTCATCTCTTTTTGGGGCACTATGGGGACTAGGCTGGGGCTTTTCCACAGTGGAAGGGCCAGGTCTATGGTCGCCTGGAGGTGGAGATGGGGTTGGTGAAATGCCGTGGTGTCTTTTTCCTGGAGTGGAGGTTATGGCTGGGTTGAAGTCTTCCTCACCCTCAGTGCCACTGTCAGTCATTCTTTCATTCTTTCCTCTTTCACTTTCACTTCTTATTGTAACCTAGCTGGTTCACTTACTCCTCCATCAGCTTTTAAAAATCGAATCGACCACCATTTCATTGTGTCAGGAGTAAAGTGTATACCGAAGTGATTTCGTGTGCTCTGCTGGCCCGAAGAGGCTGTCGAGCAGATCAAATCACCAGAGCGGGCAATCTCATAATGAGCCAATAGGCTTTCTATTGCCTGCATTTCCTTGTTTCCATGTAGTGTTTAGTATCCTCCCCCTCCTCCCCCTGCTCCCCATTATAATTCTGGGCAAGGTAAAAAAGTTTTAAAACATTACAAAATGCCTGAAAACCTAAATAAAAAAATATACATTCCGATCGAATGCGTCATTATCATTCAACTGTCCTTGTACACGATAATCATTTTCGGGTTAGAATTTTTTTTTATTCACTGGAGCAAAAGAATCACTCCTCACATGTAGATCACACTACAGAAAGAAGACTTGCTCGACAGCCTCTTCGGGCCAGCAGAGCACACGAAAGCACTTCGGTATACAATTTACTCCTGACACAACGAAATGGTGGTCGATTCGATTTTTAAAAGCTGATGGAGGAGTAAGTGAACCAGCTAGGTTACAATAAGAAGTGAAAGTGAAAGAGGAAAGAATGAAAGAGTGACTGACAGTGGCACTGAGGGTGAGGAAGACTTCAACACGGGTTCTCGTGCACGGGCGATAGATCTACCGTTTGTGATGATAATCACGAAGGAGAGGGATCTAGGGTTAAGAGCAAGAAATAGACATAAGAAGCTATTGTTGTTGTTCTATTTTTATCAGCACGTCGGCTGAATGGGCTTAAAAGAGCCCTGCAGAGGAGCTAGCTTCAGGCCATGAGGCCCTGGCTAGCTGGTCGGGGGGCACGGATGCATTAGCACCCGTTGCCGGAGCCGAGCGAGCAACTCAACAGTCTATAAGCTGGCTCAGAGGCCAGGAGAGTTGCTCGCTCGACGAGTGCTGGCGTTCCACTGTAAGCAGCTAATACTATGCGCATACCTGAGAACAGACGGGCAACTATAGTCTGTTCACTTAAGCTAGATTCCTGGCGCCTAGGCAGGTTGGTGAGCTTGCAGTTGATTGGCTGCTCCGCTCTCCCGCTAAAGCTGGCGTCACACTGAACCCAAATCTGGCGAGCACGAGCTCTTGCTGGCAGCTTTTGCTCGCGAGCAAATCACTGTTGTCGTCACACTGACGAGGGGCGAGCGACGAGCAACATTGTAAACAAAGCCTCAACCATGGTGCCTACTACACCTACGCTTCGCATTACGGCTAAGTGTGCAGCTGTGACGGCATTACTTGCTGTTATTCAACGAGTTCAGAAGAAGAAAAGACGAGTCTGGGTTCAGTCATGGCTGAAGAGAAGGGAGGGAGACCCATGATGTGTACATCATAACATCATAACTTTCTTCAGCGTAGACTTACAGAAATCTGGATGGCTGTGGTCCCATAACTCGGGATGGTCCCTGACTCTTGCTATCAAAGAGTGTACAATGAAGGAGGACAAGTGAACTTTTGAACGAGGAGAGGTGGCCATGGCGAGTGTTTATATCAGCTGGCCTGGGCGGTCTTGGTCTTGGTCTTGGTCTTGGAAATCAAAATAAAATCCAACACTACTTTTCTCAACATTATAAAATATTACAAACACCGTCAAACATAAAAGGAGTATGTGAATAAGTTTTCTAATATCATGGGTATACGGATTCAATACACTAGGTAATATATATTATTCACATATCGGTGCACCAAAGAGCTCATTTGACTGCCTGCTTGCGGCTCGCCGAGCTGCTCCCCGTCCAAGCGGCGAGCTAAACGCAGGAGCAAAAGCTCGGGAGCAAGCCATCCCTCCAGCAAAAGCTGCCAGCAAAAGCTCGTGCTCGCCAGATTTGGTCCAGTGTGACGCCACCTTAACACTCATGTCGGACCACATCTTGCATGCTCGAGTGAGACATGTTTCTTTATTATATGCCATAGCTCAGCTCATATACGAGCTAGCCAGTTTTGGTTGACACCATCAGACTCAGCAGTGACTGTAGAATCAAGATGTATTTTAAAAACTCGACAAAACAAATAAGAAAAATGGAATTATGATGAGTTTAACCGTGAAGATGTTAAAAAAAATGTTTATGACATGTTTTACTTATGCTCACTGTTTTCAACAGTTGTTCATTGACTGCAGGAATATATTAATACATTACGTAGGAAAATTTATCGTGAACACGATAGTGTGATCAGAAAGCAGTTCAAGCTCTACGTATTGAAAACACAGAGTTATTTATAGAAACATTTCACTCGACCCAACCATCACGGCGCGCGAGACACCCTGTATGATGATGTTAAAAAAAATGAGTGTCGCGCGCCATGATGGTTGCGGCGAGTGGCATGTTGCTATAAACAACCCTGTGTTTTCAATATGTGGAGCTTCATCTGCATTCTGATCACACTATCGTGTTCATGAGAGATTTCCCTACGTCATGTAATAATATATTTCTGCAGTCAATGAACAACTGTTTAAAATAGTGAGCATAATTAAAACATGTTATAAACATTTTTTTAACATCTTCACAGCTCAACTCATCGTAATACCATTTTCTTTTTTGTTTTGTCGAGTTTTCATGCAAGATGTGGTCCGACATGAGTGTTAGCGGGAGAGCGGAGCAGCCAATCAGCTGCAAGCTTACCAACCTGCCTAGGCGCCAGGAATCTAGCTTAAGTGAACAGACTGTAGTGTAACATAATGGAAGCCCAAGAATTGTAGATGTCATGGTAGGCAGAAAATCAGGTAAAGAAGTGGAATAGATCTTTCGGAAGCATAATGAATAAACACTAACACCATAGAAAAAAACATGTGAAGAACGTTGGGAGAACCCTTTGCCCTGCACTATACTAACAAATGCTGAATATAATGATGATAATGTTTTTTTTGTTTTTTTGAGAGAGAGAGAGAGAGAGAGAGTGTGTCAGGGATGTAGTTTACGTAGTTGGCATTCGTATTCGAATACATTCGAATTCCGTATTTGGGTGTATTCGTATTCGAATAATTAGCGATATAAATCAGAGTATTCTTATTCGTATTCAAATACAAGGGAAAAGTACTCGTATTCTGCGAATAATCTGACGAATACTTAAAAAAATTATGATAAAAAATAACAGCCGTTGTTCCTTATATTGTATACATCTCCAGCTTCATGGGTGGACGTGTAATGGTCCTGTATAGTACAGATTAATGAGCTCATTGTACTATTGTATAACTTTAGAACAGTGCTGTTCCCAGTTACGACAAGAAGGTATTATTCAGTGAAAAGTATTCATGAATGTATTCGTGAATACATTCAAGAAGTATTCGTATTTGTTTTCGAGTTAGAACCATTTCAGTGTATTCGAATGCGTATTCGTAATCATTGGAATGTGAAGTATTCGTATTCGCATTCGAATACGCAGTTCTTGTATGAACTCCATCCCTGGTGTGTGTATGTGTGTGGGTGTGTGTGTATGTGTGTGGGTGTGTGTGTATGTGCGTATGATGTGTATGATGTGTCCAGTATGATGACGGCCAAAGATGCCATATCATATACATGATCCTTGATGTTTACAAAACATAGTCCTTTAAATTAGTCACGCTTAATATTACGTTGCTCGTTTGGAGATGTTTTAATGTATTTTAGTTTGAGTATGTTTCCATAGTCCGCATTATTTCTTAATTTTGTTTCTTGTCAAATATAGTTTATTATTTTTTTTAGATGCAATTGTTTTAGTTTTTTTTTAATATCGTTTTGTCTTTGAAAAAAAAATTACGAGTATTATATTTACTGGGTACTGGAGTTCATTAGAGTTTGGGTAGGGTTCAACTTTTAAAGCGAGTCGTTTTATTTTCGTGTTTTTTTTTTTGTGGCTTTTGCCTGATTGTATTTGTTTTAGTGTTTGATATTATTGGAGTTCATTAAACTTTGGGTAGTGTTCAATTTTTAGAGAGAGTCGTTTTATTTCCGTGGTTCTTGTAGCTTTCGCCTGATTGTATACGTTTTAGTGTCTGGTTTGTTTTAGTTTATAGGTATTTATTTGCATATTTGGGCGTTTCTTATTTATAGTCCTTAAAAATGTCTGCTAATGCGGCTAGAAATGTTTTTTTTTTTTTTTAATGTAAGATATTTTTATTGTTCAGAGACGTAACTCATGAAAATCATTTGTGTTGGACCTTTCATTGTAACGTTTCTTATAAGACAGTTCTTGTGGTCAATAAAACTAACTAACTAACTAACTGTGTGTGTGTGTGTGTGTGTGTGTGTGTGTGTGTGTGTGTGTGTGTGTGTGTGTGTGTGTGTGTGAAGTGACGTAGTCAAATATCCTTCATAACTACAAAATTTAGTGTACTGCCATATTTCCTACACATAGTCCACCACATTTCCTACACAAAAAGAAGTATTCTGCACATTTCCAACACAAATTAAGAGCCCAGCATGCCTCCGGCGTAACTTCTTCGGTTATACTGTCCTATTTCCTAGAGTTTTGCGATCACGTGGACTGTACAGAAATTGATTGAAAACGAATGCAAGTTTTTGCTGAAGAAACAGTTGTATTAAGCAAGAAAGAATACAAAACATTGGAAAATATTAAAGGGAAAATTTTGTTTATCTTTAACGGCATACCAATGTAAAGTAAAACTGTAAAATATAAAAATTGGATGTCGTGAGCACATTACCTTCATTTGAACTATTTAAATGAATACCTCAATCCTGTCCTGAATGATAATATGACAAGTGGAACATATTACCGGACGTGTATAATATAATCTGCTCCTGCGACAAACATAGCTATGCAATCAGCACCAAAGGCAGCGTGTCAATAGGACAGAGGAACCACTGCCCTGCCCAGTGTTGTAAGGTAAAGTTGGGGACATACCCTATGGCTACGCGTGGCCGCGGTACTCATCTCCGTTCCATTCGCTCTGAGTGTGTGGGTAAGAACTTATTCCCCGGGACTCAGGGCTAATGTGACATCCGAATTACCACAATTTACCCTCCACAGGTTTCCCAAGGTACCCAATTATCGACCAGATCGAAAGGTAGGATGAACAGCTGAGTGATCTGCTCGCCGACTACCCGGGCCCCAAAATTGCCGTCTCTTCTTAGTTGGAGGAAATGTAAGTGTCACCCTCCCTTGTACGTGCCCCACGAATTGGGAGAAGAATAGTGTTGGGTCGAGTCTAAACCTCACTCAGCTAGTAACTGAACGTGAACTCGACTTTTTCGACTATGTAGACTTTACTCATGGTCAAAAATTAGAGGCAAACACTATTTGACCTAAACTCGCAGGAATTCATTTACGACTGGTATCCTGTAGGTATTGTGAATCACTGCCTTTCTTGGTGTAGGAAATATGACTGGAACCCTATGAAAATTGACAAAATAGACTTTTGTGTGTAGGAGATATGCTATATAGTATATGTAGGAAACATGTCACTACACTAAAAACTGATAATGGTGTAGAGGTGACGTGTAGGAAAGGCGTCGAGGGAAAATTGGTGCATCCCCGGGTGTGTGTGGGGGGGAGGGGGGGGCACGTGGCCAGCTTCATGGAAAACTGTGCGCGTCAGAGATTACATGATTTCCGTTCTTGCCCAATTTTACTCAAAACTGTGGGAGGGGGCGTGTGTGTGTGTGTGTGTGTGTGTGTGTGTGTGTGTGTGTGTGTGTATATTCCTTTTTTTTTTTGTTTCACCAATGGCGCTGGTAGGCTTTTTTAGTTGGGGCTTGGTGGTCGGCTTCAGGCTGATGTGATGCAGGCAAGTATTTATAGTGGCGCCATCTTACGTGACTCATGGTGTTCCCTGTAGGAAATCTTTGATTCTTTTTTTTTTTTTTTTTGAGAATCAAGAGTCAGTGTTATTAGATGGTCTGCAGGAGAATCTGTGGGTAATATTAGGCCACTCGGCGATGACGGAGCTTATAGCAGCGGGCGGGCGCGAACCCGGGTTTTCCCCAGCTGACGCCGAGCTCGAATGTGTGTGTGTGTGTGTGTGTGTGTGTGTGTGTGTGTGTGTGTGTGTGTGTATGTTAATATTACTATTGCATAATAGTAATAATAACAAACATGTAAAAAAATATGTAGTTACCTTGAATGTTCCATGGAGTTCTAGATGTCATGGCTGCTGGTATGAGGAGGACCAATAGGAGGGCCAAGATGCTCATGACGTTAATCCACATGCTGCACGCTGATTGGCGGTAGTTCGGACTCGCTGAAGAGACAGGTTAAAGAAGGAAAAAAAGGTAAAAGACTTAATATTGTCAGGAAAATATGAAGAAGAATATTTGGAAGTGCACCATTGATACAAAGAGAGAGAGAGAGAGAGAGAGAGAGAGAGAGAGAGTGAGAGAGAAACACACACACACACATGCACACACACAAGATGCTTCGTAGTTCAGTAGTTAGAGTGATATATTCACACCCAAGAAATCACAAGTTTGATTCCCGTGAGCAGTGGAGGTGGATGGGCAGTCTCCTTATAGCAGTGCCCCGTTTCCACCTAGCAAGGAATCGGTCGCGGGGATCAGCTGGGGTTTGCGTCCACCCTACAACTGTAGCACGTATATTTCGAAGACGGTAAGGGCTATTGATTGCAAGACCCGTATGGGATCAGAGCAAGATAAATGACACACAAAAACAAACAAACAACAAAAAAAAAAGACACAGCACAGCAACGCTCACCCTTCACCTCCCTAGCGGATACTGGCCCTTTCTGTCTCCTCACACTGTTTAAGTATATCCGGCCTACTTGAATATAATACATGAACGACAGAACGTGGAAAACAATATGATACACAATGCATATAAAGGAAATAGAAGCAGTTGTAGTTTTTTTTTATTATAGTAGTAGTTATAGACAGTAGTTGCAGAAGCAGCAGCAGCAGCAGTAGTAGTAGTAGTAGTAGTAGTAGTAGTAGCAGTAGTAGTAGTAGTAGTAGCACTAGTAGTACTAGTAGTAGTAGTAGTAGTAGTAGTAGAACTAGTAGCAGTAGTAGTAGCAGTAGTAGTTAGTAGTAGTAGTAGTAGTAGTAGTAGTAGTAGTAGTCGTTTGTAGTAAGGCGAGTAGTGGTAGTATGGTCGATTTCATCCCACCGGTCCACTCACGAGTCTAGATGTGGCACACGCGCATTGTTGGTTCGTGATTGAGTAAACATAAACTTATGGTATTTGTTCTTTATTTGCAATGATATATTTGGATGTTTATGTATACAAATATAACATAACACCAAATGTAAATACCACACATATCGATTTGCATCGTCAAGATACCACACAAGCACACAAAAGACAAGCTTGTATCAAACAACATCGTCAGGTCATACATACTCCAACGAACAACCAAAAAATATTTAGCCCATTTCAGGAACACATGAGAAGACACCAATTATTCATTACATCTGTATCACATCGTAAATATTAGAAATGATTAAGCCTCACATTCAGTAGTATTTCGTACTACTTTCAATATTACCCACGTGATTTACATATTATAGATTATTAAAATACCTTTCATTTACAGTTACAGAACCAGATGTCTTTGTCTGTACCTGAAAAGAGAAAAAAGCTTATCAAATAAGAACCATTGTTCGTTCGCGCATGATCTGACATGATTGTTTGGTACAAGCTTGTTTTACATATGCTTGTATGGTGGAATTATCGATGTAAACCGGCATGTTTTGAATTCATATAAAAACATGTGAGGGTTCTAAGTATATATAAACATTCGAGTATATTACTGAAGATATAGTTTGAATATTTATCACAAGTAGCCAATGGTATCGCAGATGCTTATTTTCAACCAACCATGAGCAACAATGCGCAGATGCCACATCACTCAAAATTCATCCCCTGTGAGTGGACATATGAAATAAAACGGACTTTATCATTATTATTATTATTATTATTATTATTATTATTATTATTATTATTATTATTATTATTATTATTATTATTATTATTATTATTATTATTATTATTATTATCATTATTATTATTATTATTATTATTATTATTATTATTATTATTATTATTATTATTATTATTATTATTAGTAGTAGTAGTAGTAGTCGTAGTAGAAGTAGCAGTAGTCGTATTAGAAGCAGTATTATTATATTTGAAGTAGTAGTAGATATGGTGCGAATAGCAGTAGTAGTAATAGTAATGTATGATTCTAATATAACGAACTACGGAATTGCTACAACGTCTTGTTAATACTCCTACCACTACTACTACTACTACTACTACTGCTACTACTTTTTTTTTTTTTACAGCAAAGGAGACAGTTCAAGGGCACAAAAAAAGTAAACATTAATAAAAAAAAAGCCCGCTACTTGCTGCTCCTAAAAAGAATCCAAAGAGGTGGCCGAAAGATAGGTCAGTTTCGGGAGGAGAGGTGTCCTGACACCATCCCCTTGAAAGAGTTCAAGTCGTAGGCAGGAGGAAATACAGATGAAGGAAGATTGTTCCAGAGTTTACCAGCGTGAGGGATGAAAGAGTGAAGATGCTGGTTAACTCTTGCATAAGGGGTTTGGACAGTATAGGGATGAGCATGAGTAGAAAGTCGAGTGCAGCGGGGCCGCGGGAGGGGGGGAGGCATGCAGTTAGCAAGTTCAGAAGAGCAGTCAGCGTGGAAATATCGATAGAAGATAGAAAGAGAGGCAACATTGCGGCGGAATTTAAGAGGTAGAAGACTATCAGTATGAGGAGGAGAGCTGATGAGACGAAGAGCCTTAGCCTCCACTCTGTCCAGAAGAGCTGTATGAGTGGAGCCCCCCCACACATGAGATGCATACTCCATACGAGGGCGGACAAGGCCCCTGTATATGGACAGCAACTGTGCAGGGGAGAAGAACTGGCGGAGACGGTACAGAACGCCCAGCCTCGAGGAAGCTGATTTAGTAAGAGATGAGATATGAAGTTTCCAGTTGAGATTTTGAGTTAAGGATAGACCGAGGATGTTTAGTGTTGAGGAAGGTTATAGCTGGGTGTTGTCAAAGAATAGGGGATAGTTGTTTGGAAGATTGTGTCGAGTGGATAGGTGGAGAAACTGTGTTTTTGAGGCGTTGAAGGACACCAGGTTCTTCTTGCCCCAATCGGAAATAATAGCAAGGTCTGAGGCTAAGCGTTCTGCAGCCTCCAGCCTTGAGTCGTTAAGTTCCTGAAGGGTGGGTCTTCTATTAAAAGAAGTTGAATAATCCAGAGTGGAATCATCGGCGTAGGAATGGATAGGACAGTTCGTTTTGGAAAGAAGGTCATCAATGAACAACAGAAAAAGAGTGGGAGATAGGACAGAACCCTGTTGGACACCACTGTTAATAGATTTAGGGGAAGAACAGTGACCGTCTACCACGGCAGAAATAGAACGGTCAGAAAGGAAACTGGAGATAAAGGTACAGATAGAAGGATAGAAACCGTAGGAGGGTAGTTTAGAAAGCAAAGATTTGTGCCAGACCCTATCAAAAGCTTTTGATATGTCCAGCGCAATAGCAAAAGTTTCACCGAAACGGCTAAGAGAGGATGACCAAGAGTCAGTTAAGAAGGCTAGGAGATCACCAGTAGAACGCCCCTTGCGGAACCCATACTGGCGATCAGATAGAAGGTCAGAAGTGGAAAGGTGCTTTTGAATCTTCCGGTTAAGGATTGATTCAAAAGCTTTAGATAGACAAGAAAGTAAAGCTATAGGACGGTAGTTTGAGGGATTGGAGCGGTCACCCTTCTTAGGTACAGGCTGTATGAAGGCATACTTCCAGCAAGAAGGAAAGGTAGATGTTGACAGGCAGAGGCGAAAGAGTTTGACCAGGCAGAGTGAGAGCACGGAGGCACAGTTTTTAAGGACAATAGGAGGCACTCCATCAGGTCCATAAGCCTTCTGAGGATTGAGGCCAGAGAGGGCATAGAAAACATCATTTTGAAGAATCTTTATAACAGGCATAAAGGAGTCAGAGGGGGGATGAGTAGGAGGAATATGCCCAGAATCGTCCAGAGTGGAGTTTTTAGAAAAAGTTTGAGAGAAGAGTTCAGCCTTAGAGATAGATGAGACGGCAGTGTTGCCGTCAGGACTGAGGAGTGGAGGGAAAGATGAAGAAGTGAAGTTTTGGCTATATGCCAGAAGTCACGGGAAGAGTTAGAGAAAACAAGGTTTTGGCATTTTCTATTAATGAAAAAAAAATTGGTTAGTCGGAGAATAGATTTGGCACGATTTCGGGCAGAAATGTAAAGTTCATAATTAGCATTAGTTTGAAGGCTCTGGTACCTTTTGTGAGCTACCTCTCTATCATTGACAGCACGAGAACAAGCGTGATTAAACCAAGGCTGTTTAGCGTGAGGAGTAGAGAAAGAACGAGGAATGTATGCCTCCATTCCAGAGACAATCACCTCTGTGATGCGCTGAGCACACACAGAGCGGTCTCTATCCTGGAAGCAATAATCATTCCACGGGAAATCGGAAAAGTACATCCTCAGGTCGTCCCACCGAGCTGAGGCAAAATGCCAGAAGCATCGCCTCTTCGGTGGGTCCAGAGGGTGTACAGGAGCGATAGGACAGGATGCAGAAATAAGATTGTGATCGGAGGAGCCCAACGGAGAGAACAGTTTGACAGAATAAGCAGAAGGGTTTGAGGTAAGGAAGAGGTCTAGAATGTTGGGCCGATCTCCAAGACGGTCGGGAATACGTGTAGGGTGCTGGACCAACTGCTCTAGGTCGTTGAGGATAGCAAAGTTGTAGGCTTGTTCACCAGGATGGTCAGTGAAAGAGGATGAAAGTCAAAGCTGGTGGTGAACATTGAAATCTCCTAGGATGGAGATTTCAGCGAACGGAGAGTGGGTCAAGATGTGCTCCACTTTAGAATTCAAATAGTCAAAGAATTTTACATAGTTGGTAGAGTTAGGTGAGAGATAAACAGCACAGATGTATTTAGTAATAGAATGACAGTGAAGTCTTAACCAGATGGTGGAAAATTCAGAAGAGTCAAGGTCGTGGGCACGAGAGCAAGTGATGTCGTTGCGCACGTAGGCGCAACATCCAGCTTTGGATTGAAATTTAGGATAGAGATAGTAGGAGGGAACAGAGTAGAGATTGCTGTCAGTAGCCTCAGAAACCTGTGTTTCGGTAAGGAAGAGAAGGTGAGGTTTAGAGGAGGAGAGATGATGTTCCACAGAATGAAAATTAGAGCGAAGACCGCGAATGTTGCAGAAATTGAGAAGAAAGAGGTTCGAGGAGTTATCAAGACACCTCTCGGGTCGGCAGCCAGTAGGGGAGTCCTCCCTGGGGGAATTTGTACTACTATTATTTGTACTACTATTATACACGTACTACTACTATTACTTCATCTACTACTACTCCTACTACTACTGCTACTTCTACTACTACTGATCTACTACTACTACTACTACTACTACAACTACCACTACTACTACTACTACTACTAAAAATAATAATAATAATAATAATAATAATAATAATAATAATAATAATAGTAATAATAAGAATTATAGTAATAATAATAATAATATCACTGCAACTACTTCCGTTAACATTTACTCTAATTATCTATCACATTAATCAGCATCAACGAAAATTGCAAGCGCGTGTATGGGAGAAAAACAGAGCGAGCGAGCGAGAGAGAGAGAGAGAGAGAGAGAGAGACACACACACATCTCTCCTTTCGTATTTGACCTTGCTTTCGGCCACCTCTTTTGTTTCTTTTTTAGGAGCAGCGAGTAGCGGGCTTTTTTTTGTGCCCTTGAGCTGCCTCCTTTGTTGTAAAAACACACACACACACACACACACACACACACACACACACACAGGATAACCCGACATTATATTGACAATAAATGGATATATTTTCCTTCTTGAACGCAATATTTCAGGGAATTCCTTGCTCCAACCGGTCAGCGTGCAACGTTTGGAATGACGTCAAGCAGTGCAAGGTAAAAGGAATACTATAAGGTAGTTTAGCGGGGGGGTGAGGGGGAGCCAGAAAACCTCTCCACCGCGCAAGTAGATGATGACGTCACCGAAAATATCGAGAGCAGGGTTCTGCGGGTCGAGAACTGTCAGTCACTCAAACACCAGTGTGTAGAGCGAAGCTCCGTTTTCTGATTAAAGGGGTAGCTAAGGCAGACAAATAACATAAAGATGCCAACAGTTTGTATAGTGCAGAAGTGCAATGCCGCAAGACTGAAAGGTGATAAAAATATTCATTTCTTTTCACTACCCAAAGAAAAAGATCTTAGAAAGAAATGGATTGAATTATGTGGCACACACAATAATCGGTCATCTGGATACGTATGCAGCCGTCATTTTGAAAGTAATGCATTTGAAAGAAACTTGAAATATGAGTTGTTTTGTTTGCCAGTGCCCCCAAGTCAAATTAAGTTCAAGAAAGGAGCAGTGCCTACACTTGGACTACCCACATTAACAAGTAAGTTGGTTCCTTTACTGTGTAACAAGTAAACTAGCATGAAGGTGGGGTGCTGTTTTGTAGGGTTCAGGCGTAATTGGTGCTATTTTTTGTTAATGTGTAGAATGCCATCATAAACTGATTTAATTAAAGAGTTAGTTATAAAGGTAACGAGGTAGTCCGTTGTTTATATAATACATATGTTCGGGCTCTATATTTAGATTATTGTATACATGCTTGGTCACCACATTATAGTCAGGATGTAAATATGTTAGAAGCAATTCAGAGGAGAGCAACTAGGATGATCCAAGCATTGAGACATCCAGAGTAGGATAGGTTAAAAGAGTTAAATAGATTTTCATTTGAGAGATGTCAAAGAGGTGATATGATAGTTATATATATATATATATATAGATATATATATATATATATATATATATATATATATATATATATATATATATATATATATATATATATACAAAACGTGTTTAAATAGTGACTATTTACATGTAAGTAGCTTCTTTACACTAGAACAGGAAAACAGGACTAGGAACCATGATAGCAACGTTAGGAAATAAGTAAAGTTAGGTCATGTCAACTTGAATTAGATTAGGTTAGATTAGGTTCCATACATAACACATTAGAAAGAAAAATCCATTTCACAAATTCACTATGCCTTTCATAAAGTTAACAAATACACACATTCCCTGTAACTTACACAAATGCACACCCACACAACTGACACATATACACATCCACACACATATATTATTTATTGATTAAATGTATGCAGAAATATTTTCCCATTATTTAATAATATAAATATTTGCAAGCATGTGATATCAAACGCACATGTGTGTTTTTTCTATATATATATATATATATATATATATATATATATATATATATATATATATATATATATATATATATA
>NC_066558.1:9056997-9081997 GCF_024679095.1 Eriocheir sinensis | reverse complement strand
TTTGGAAGGAAAGGTCTTCTAAAGAGCAAGGACTGGGAGGATACAAGTAATTTCATAAGTTTAGTTGATGCATGGTTTGATGTGTTTAATGCCAAAACACCTCATGGAGATAAAGGGTCTAGGGCTAGTTTTGGCATGCATTTGGAAAGTCAAACACACGTTCTAAACAAAATGTTACAAACTATCAGGAATATGAAAGTTGGTGGTAAAGACAGCATGTATCCATTTCAGAAAGGAGTAATTGTATCCTCTCAGTCTTTGTTGGGACTGTATGAATTCCTAAGGAATAAGTTTGGAGTCACCTATATTATAACATACAGATTAAATCAGGACTGCCTAGAACACATGTTTGGTTACTTGAGACAAATGGGAGCTTGTTATCAACACCCCTCTCCACTTCAGTTGACATACAGAATAAGATCGTTTCTTCTTGGCAGAAACTGTGAACTGGTAGGGAGCAACTACAATATCACAAAAGTAACTCAAGATAATTCTCTATCTGAGGGGCCACTTCCTGTGACAGAACATTGTGACTCTGATAGTGACACACCTGATATTGACACTCTTGAGTCAGAATTGATGCTTTCAGCAATGCTTTTCTCCTCTGACTCACAATATGCTATCGAAAGCAAGGATGAAAGTAATGAGTTACATAATTTAGAAAAAGAGGAATTAGAGGAAAGTATGGAAACAGAGGGTTTAAGGTACGTAGGGGGTTTTATTGCCCACAAATTTCCTAAATATTCATATCTTGGCACTAATGTAAACCCTGATGATAAGACATGGATTGGGAAAGTCTGTAGAAGAAAAGGAAAGTTGATGACACCATCAAATGATTTGTTTGAACAACTAAGATTAATGGAAAAATTATTTGAAATCTACCATGGCAAGAAATCACTAAAATCAGGGAGGAAAGCCATCAAAAAGTTAACTACACTAATATGCAAACGTGTAAATTTGCCTGAAGATGTTGTACACTACTTTGTTAGGTGCAGAGTTTATTTTAGAATAAGAATTCTTAACAGAGAAATTGAAAGATTTAAGAAAATGAAATATAAACTCTCAAAACACATCAGATAATGAAAGAGCGTTTAAACACATACATACATACATACATACATACATACATACATACATACATACATATATATATATATATATATATATATATATATATATATATATATATATATATATATATATATATTTATTTATTTATTTATTTATTTCATGTGTTTGAGGTGAGGATAGTAATGAAGATATTTCATATGAATAATACTTAGAACGGTTAGGTGCCTCTTATTTTCCCCGTTGTTGATTATATGTCAATAAAATATACAGGTATAATATTTTGTGAGTGTGAGGGTGAAAGATTTTTAGCATACTTCACTATATTTGTATTAAGTGGCTTTAATACAAGTAATCATTTTGCCGTCCTCAATTTCTTATAATCCTCATTCTACATTTAAACCTAACAATGAAAAAATAGCTCTACAAATAATTCTCTCTCTCTCTCTCTCTCTCTCTCTCTCTCTCTCTCTCTCTCTCTCTCTCTCTCTCTCTCTCTCTCTCTCTCTCTCTCTCTCTCTCTCTCTCTCTCTCTCTCTCTCTCGTTATCTATTTAATAAGACCGGATCACTTAATCTAGGCAGTTATGCATCTTTATCTGTCTATCAGTCCATGGTCATAGTGAGCTGTATAAAGAATAACACTGATATAGGTTATGTAACTAGAACAACACTTAGATAGGACAGTATTCTGCCATAATATTTGGATTCACCCAACAAATATATTCTTACTTAAGTACACATCTCCCAATGAAAAAAATAAATATATGATAATATATGGATCCATATAGAAATCTTGATCACCACAAAAATAACTTTATTAGCAACATTTCCTGAAATTTTCATTCAATTGCAAATAAACAAACTAAAGAATCCGGTTAAAACATAACTTAGCTTGGTGGATATAAAGGTCTACATATAAAATCCACTTTTGAGGATATATGGACACCCACGCAAATCCAAAATGTAATATAATAGAAACCATATAATGCTTTTATGTGTCATTACCAATGTGTTTATATTCAGCTAGTTGATGTCTATCAACAGTATAATTTTTCCTCATCTACCTGATCAACATAAAAATTGACATGTCATACCATCTAATAAGTCGTCACAATAATATAATCCACCTAATGTGAAAGCATGGAAAACATTTTTATAACTTTTCTGGCGGTCATGTCTCAGATACTGATAATTTGAGGATAAGACAGTGATACTGAGTAATTTCAGTATTATGTGAACATCATAATGTAATTTTAAAGTTTACCATACAAACAGATGGTTTTCTTTAAAGTTTACGTTCTCTTCCACCGCGCACTCTCTCTCTCTCTCTCTCTCTCTCTCTCTCTCTCTCTCTCTCTCTCTCTCTCTCTCTGGATTTCCTATGATGTCACGGTGGAGGTGCGCGGAGGGGGTGTGCCTAAACTACCTTATAGTATCCCTTTTACCTTGAAGCAGTGAACCCTACACTATGGACCGGAAACTTGCCCCAGCCCTGTCATTACGCCGCGAATTTTGGAAAATCAACCGCTTTGGTGCGAATCGCCATAACACCTTTATTTCTGGGGCTACAAAAGTTATTTTGGTATCAATCGACGTCAAAATAAAAGGGCTATATTTTGTAATAAGCGCCCGCGCTCAAAAAACGACTCGAAAGGGTAAAAAATAGAATAAATCCGCAAAAAACGACTCTAAAAGAAACTATTATTGAGTTCCCAACCTTGAAACCCACTCCTTTTTGAGAATTTCAAAAAATGTATTCAACAAATAATTTAGCCCTACCAATGTGCTTTCCAATATGATGAATAACATTTCCCTACTCCCAGGAGTTTCGTCGCTAGAGTTCGAAACGTAAACCCTTTTGAGAGCGATTTTGACGAACTCCAGACACTTTGCCGTTTTTGTCTAGTGTGGCATTGGTATGGCCTCTAGAAGGCTGTAATTTAGCATGTAGCCCCTCTTGGCAATGTAGTTTGACCATCTCGAAGGAATCTGTAATACCTCGATTCCAAGTGTGTCGTCGAGCCGTCACAATATAGCCTGTTTTTCGGCCCTTTTTCCGCGATTTGGACACGTCCTAGTGTTTTTCTTATAACTTTTTTAATTTATTTAGTGCTTTCCAATGTTTTTTTTCTGATTATTAATCTGTATTAATAGAGCTTTCATTTGCCACCAAGCACGCCTTCCTAGCTTCAGCAGTTTTTGCTCGAGCTTGACCAGAATTCGCGACGAAAATTCGCCGAATCTGACTCATTTCACGCGCCGCGACGAAAAACCTTCCTGACGCCACAAAAATTAATATATCTGCATAAACACACACACACACACACACACACACACACACACACACACACACACACACACACATATGATACTCTGTGGTGGAGCAGTTAGATAGCTGGGGTCATAAGAAAGTGATTACAGGTTAGATTCCCAAGAGAGAGAGAGAGAGAGAGAGAGAGAGAGAGCATCTTCCTAAATGACCTCCTCCAGAGCCTCCCGGCAGTCTCAGCTTACGCAAACGACTGCACTCTGAGCTGCAGCTATTCCAGGAAGGAGCCCGAAAATGCCATTGACAGCATCAACCGCCAACTTGGGGATATCATGGCCTCGGGAAGACGGTGGCAAGTCTCATTTGCTACCGAGAAGACCCAGCCCATGATTATATCACGCTCAGATGAGAACGCCAGAGTACTCAAGGGGCAGCTGAGGTTTGGAGACGACACCCTGGCCATTAGGGACTCCATCAACATCCTGGGGTTGGAGGTCGACTCCAAACTCAGCTTTGACCGCCACGTCGAGAACGTGGCGCGCAAGGCGTCCCTGAGAGTGACACTCCTGCGTCGAGTCCGCCACCTTCTCGACACTGATGGACTCCTAATGCTGGGGTCACACTTATGCCGGGGTCACACATAGCCGGATGTGTGTTCCAGGAATAGCAGGATGTCAGAAGTTGTGATTCGCATCATCCTGGAGACGAAAAAACACATTCGCGACATCATTCGCATAATTCGCCCCGGATTATCCTGGGCGTCCTGGGGCATACTGGGCATGTTCGCATGTTCCTGGACATCCAGGGGTTCCTGCAGCATCCTGGCGAAAAGTATTCTCTGCTAAACTTTTCCCCAGGAACTCCAGACAACTGTCATTTTCCTGGAGTTCCTGGGGTGTCCGGGCGGAATGCGCGGAACACGCGTCAAATTCCGCGCCATCCACGCGTTCCTGGCAGGCATGCGCGGTTTGAGGGACGCTTCCTGGGATGACGTATGTAGGTGGCAGCACCAGCGTTCCCGCCAACAGTCGCTCGGTCAGCGTCGTAGACAGCACACCTCTGCTCCGCCGTACCTCCTACAGTACCTCCCACCGTACCTCCCCTTCAGCACCTCACCAGGGACACCCAAGGCCCAGTACGATTGAACAATGATGAAGAAGGGAATTATGAAGGCAAGGAAGGTTTCCCTGTGCTCTAGCGACGGTATAGCGTCGCAAATTCCACCACCAACCCCCTTGTCACGCACACCTGACCCAACCACACCTTCTCCCAGCCCTACACTTGTTACCTCTGATGAGGGGCACGAGGAGAATGTGCCCACAATAAATTTAGGAGACGATGCTGAATTATTAACACAGCAATACCAGACGACTGATACTGATCAACCTGTTACCGAAGATGACGACGAAACACAGGAGGTGACTCGACTCCCAACCAGGAAGCGTTCCACCAAACACAAGGCCCCAAAATCCACACAGAAGAGGCTGAAATCAGCGGCTGTTCTCCTGACAAATGAGCAGGAGCGTGACCTGGCAGAATGGCTTGAGTTAGAAGTGCCTTTCATATATAACAAGGCACACAAGGATCATGTGGACAAGATCAAGGTGAACAGGGCTTGGGAAGAGAAGGCCGCCTCCCTCGATCCCCCCATCACCGGTAACCAGCTTTCAACCTGGTACGACTCAGTCCGTACCAGATTTACCAAAGTAACCAAGCCCACCGACAAGAGTGGACAGGGGGCCCAGAAGCTACTGACGATGCGGGAGCAGTGGATCACACATGTGTTCTCCTTCCTTACGCCCCACATCATTCGACAGCGAAGAACCAACACCCTTGGGTTACAGGTATGTACTATGTTTCTTTCATGTGCTATTTGCTGTGGATGTTTACACACAAGTTTATTTATGTCGTAATTTTCTACCAATACATAACAGGTTATGAAGGATGTAAAGAACATGTTATGCGGTTTTCATACTATTTTATTACCACAATCAATGTCAGACAAATATCTCACGCCGTACATGAAATTTTGTGTGTCAGCAACCAATAAAGCAATAGCATTTTACATGAAATAGGAAGAGAATATGATTGAATAGCCTTATATTTATGTCAAAAATACGTCATACATGTTAATATATTTACACTTTGCATGTCAACACAAATTCCTTTTGACTTTTAATGACCATTATGTTTCAGCAATGATAAATGCTGAGGTTACCAAGTCCCTGCATACATTTATGTGTCCCACCGGAATTACTGACATAGGTAATTTGCTCATGAAGTAATATATTTCCTTTTCCTGTTTTCAACAGCCTGCTCAGGTCCCTGCTGCCCCTGCCGAGCCGTCGCAGGCGCCCACCCCCATTGTCCCCAGCAGCACCCCATCGCCAGACACTGTCCCGGGACTCCAGCAGGCGCGGGCCAACATCCACAAGGCCAAGGCCGAACACCGGGCCGCCCTGCTAGATGACGTAAGGAAAATGAGCAATATTTTCAATGCAATTATGTATTGATGTGGAAAGGAATGCAGTGGTTCAAGAAGGATTTGACGACACATAGTACAATACAGAACATGATACATTAAGGACAACTCATATGTGTACATGTACGAAGTAACCCCTTTATGTAATGTATATGTCGACTTGTAAGTCAGAAAGAACACACATAACTTTTGTCTATAGTAAAGAGACTATTTACTTTGCATCCTCTCTTCAAACCATATAAGATGGACCCTTAACTACTCGTGTCAGTACAATGGCAATATTATATCAAGTTATGTGGTTCTTTTTCCCCAAATGCATTTACGTGCCTTGACAAACAATACTTATATTCCGAAATTAATATAATTTTCTCCCTTTTTTAGATTCGGGAACAGAGTACTTCCTTCAGGGAGTTTGTCGCCGAAACCCTGGCTCCACCACCCAATGAGAAAGACCCCCCAGGCCTCCACTATTGGAATGATTACTTCGGGTACATTAAGTACGATTGCCTGGAGATTGGGGGGAGGCTCAGGGCTGACCTGGCCATGGAGATCACGGCCCTCATCAACCGATGGAAGAGGCTGGCTGAAAGTGGGGTCGAGGTGGTCCCCAGGGACTTCATGGTGAACATGATAGCGTCAGTGGAGGAGGGGAAGAAAGCAGCACCACAACATGTTGCCCAGGCCCCAACACAAGCCCACAGCGTTCCCCTGGGGGGAATGACCATGGTCCAACCCACAAGTACCCTGTTGCACCACCCCTCCACCAGTACCACCGTCTTCAGACCACAGCAGCAGGTGGTGGGCCAACCCCAGGTGATACACAGACCACCAGCAGCTTCGACCCCCTACGAAGGCAACACATCACTGCAGAGCCTGGGGATACCTGCCAGCTTTGTTCTGGACCACCTGCCCCACAACTTCAGCAACGCCCCCAGTACCAGTAACACCCCAAGTACCCCAGTGCACACACCTTCCACAACCCTACACACACCCCAAAATTAATAATCTTATCTTTAAAAGTGGCTACCTTCCAAGAAGTAAGAAAATACTTAAATAATCGCGTACTTGGTGGGTGGATAGACTTTGGTTGCAATAAACTATCTTTTGTGATATAAGTGCCTTACATCTGGAGGAGTTCTTATTGCTAGGTGTATGATTTTTTGTAATAAAAAATGTATTTGTGTGTTATATATTTGTTTACTCTTCCCTTTTATGGTATTTTTGAAGTACTTGCATGTCTTGTTATATAATGTAGGATAATGGATGTGGACATAGAACATAGAACATAGTCATTACTTACCTATATCTTGTCATCCTGCCATGGTACTGCTCCTTGTGGAGAACTCAGGTAATCTCTCAAGATAGCTCTTTGTGTCTTGCCACTGTTGGTAGAGTTGTTGCCAGGCGTTCGTTGCAAGGGTTCTCCAAATGGTGGATCACTTCGCCATGGGCCATCAGTCATGTCGTGGGTCGCAGGGTCCTCTGTGTCTCCGTCAAGAATCACATTCCTCAGCATGTTGTGTAGGACACATGCTGCCATAATCAGTGGCTCAACACGGTCTGGTCGGAGACAAATGGGGGTGTGGAGCACACGAAAACGATTGGCGAGGATGCCAAAAGCATTCTCCACTGTTCGGCGTGCCCTAGTCAACCTGTAGTTAAAGACCCTCTCCTCCTTAGTCAGCCCTCTGCAGGGGAAAGGCTTCATGAGGAAGGGCCGCAGTGGAAATGCATCGTCACCTACCACATAGTAGTGGGCAGTGGGTGACGTAGGGTCTGTGTTTGGCAGACATTTGGGTGGGGGAAGGTTAGCTTCACCACTCTCTAACATTGCACTAAGGTGGGTGCGTGCCCAGACACCTCCATCAGATTCGGCCCCCACGGCTCCAACGTCGATGTACATGAACTTGTACTCCGCATCCACCACAGCCAAAAGAACCATTGAGAAGAATTTCTTGTAATTAAAATAGTGAGAGCCTGCCAAGTTTGGATTTTGGATGCGGATATGCTTGCCATCCAGGGCACCAATGCAATGGGGGAGGTTCCATTTCTTGTAGAAGCCGTTAGCAATGTTGACCCACTTGTCTTCTGTGTCGGGTAACTGTAGCACTTCAGGGGCGAAAGCTGTGATGATGGCCTTGCATGTGTCAGGAACTATACCCGAGATGGTGTTGTGGGCTACACGGAAAGCATAGTGCAGGGACTTGTAGGAGTCGCCTGTGGCCAGAAACCTCAGTGTAATGGCAACCCTTGTGCTGGGATCGATTGATTTCCTCCACCTGGTTGTTTTCTTCTCGATCATCGGTGTGACTTTCTCCACTATGTTGTCGAAAACGTCTCTGTCCATGCGTGTGTAATTCCTGTAGAGGTCAGGATTTTCTGCATACAATTCATCCATCAGAGTGTCGTAGTGGCCATATTGCAATCGCTTCTGTAGGTAGGGCCACACCCAAACCCTTCTCTTCCTTCGGGGTGGAGGGGCAGGGTAGAGGTAATCAATGGCCAGTGTTGTAATGAGGTAGTGGTGCATGCCACACACGGCCAAGGCGATGTTCCTCCTCCTGGAGGCGTCCCTTCTTCCGGAGTTATCCATGGTGTTGCAACAGGTACGAGGGCTCACGTGAAATGTCAGGGACCTGGTGTGCGTTTCCTTTATATACCTGGGATTCCTGGGCATGCATCCGGCCATGGTCTGCGGCATCCGCATTGGACATCACCGACTGCCCTAACATCCGCACCTGCAGCTCGCGGTTGTCGCTGCTTCCTGCCAGGCAGCCGCGGAAGCCCGCGTATATGGGTCATTTCCTGGAGTATCCGGGAAGCCTGAATGCGCAGGATGGTGCGAAAGCCGCGGTATACCGCGGCTGCCTGGCCGGAAACGGCGCGGTGCTCGCGTCCCGTTCCCAGACAATGCCGCGGTGGATGCGATCCTTCCTGCTCCACCTGCCCGGGGCCACATCCTGCTACTGTCCTGGACATTTTGGCCCAGGATATCTCCCGGAATAAAAATCCACATCCTGCTCTTCCGGGGACCACATCCTGCTAAGGCTGTACAAGGCCCAGGTGAGGCCCATCATGGAGTACAGCCCCCTTACATGGATGAGTAGCGCCCAGTGCCACCTCTCCATGTTGGACCGGGTGCAGAGGAGTGCCGAACGCCTCATATACGGTGCCAATGACCAACAGCACCAGCAGCAGCAGCAGGGTCGACAAAGGGAGCCCCGGCAAAGGCAACAGCAACAACAATATGAGCACCATCGTCACCACCGGAGACAGGACGTCCCCCGCCACCAGATGGATAGTCTGGAGCACCGCAGGGGGGTCGGTGCCCTCACAGTGCTGCACAAGGCCCAGCTGCCGCACACATCACACCTCGCGGCCCTCGGAGTCCCGTGGAGGAAGTCAGAGCGAGCTACGAGAGCGGTAGCGTCCGGTGATCTTCTCCTCGAAGTGCCGAGGACCCGTACGCTGAGGTGTCAGCGAGCCTTCACCTGTGCCACAGCAACACTGTGGAATGCCTTCACGGCCGAAGTGGACCTCTCAGGCTTGAGCACAAAGCGCGTCAAGACAGCTGCCCACCTGTGGTGTCGCGCACCCCTCCCCCACCCCCCCCTTGAGTGACAGTGTCTAGGAACAATACGGACCACTCCCACACTAATATAAAAGAACAGACTACTGGGCTAGCTTTGGAATAGGTGCCCTTATGGAAAAGGGCTCCTTTAGCTCGTGTCACCCTATGCCCCTTTTTGTATACTTTTGTTTAAATAAAAATAAGAGAGAGAGAGATTTACATAGATATACATAGAAAATCAGACCACACAGACCCCATGGTCCAGACTAGGTGGTCTGTCCTTAAACCTAAGTGATTTTACATTAATCAGAAGGCTCCTAAACGATGCATTCCTACTCTAGTTGATATTAAGTTGAAGGAAGTGACGGTCGAGCTTATTTTTGAAGGAGTCAATCGTGTTACACAAGACCACTGATGGTGGAAGCTTATTCCATTCTCGCATTACAACGTTGGTGAAGAAAAATTTGGTGCAGTCTGAATTTACTTGTCTACATCTGAGTTTTACGCCATTGTTCCTCGTGCGCAAAGTGTCATCGATCATAAACAATGTTGATCTGTCTACATTCGTGAAACCATTAAGTATTTTAAAACATTCGATCAGTTTTCCTCGGAGGCGACGTTTCTCAAGAGAGAACATGTTAAGGGTAGAAAGCCTTTCTTCGTAGGATTTGTTGCGCAAGGAAGGGATCATTTTCGTTGCCCGACGCTGAACACCTTCTAATTTAGCAATATCCTTTGCATGGTGGGGAGACCAAAACTGTACCGCATATTCCAAGTGGGGTCTGACTAAACTATTGCAGAGCGGGAGTATTACATCTTTATTCTTGAATAAAAAGTTTCTTTAATGAAGCCCAACATTCTGTTCGCTTTATTTGCTGCATCGATGCATTGCTGTGAGAATTTGAGGTTTTGACGCGATTTTGATCCCCAAGTCCTTGACGCATTGAACGCTTTTGAGTTTAACGCCGTGCATTTCGTAATCGAACTTCTTATTCCTCGTTCCAACTTGAAGGACCTGGCACTTGCTTACGTTAAAGGGCATCTCCCATCTATCCGACCAAGCTGAAATTTTGTGCAAATCCTCTTGGAGGCTTTGCCTGTCTTCGTCAGTGAGAACCGAGTTACCAATCTTTGTGTCGTCTGCAAATTTACTAATGCGATTATTGAGTCCAACATCCACGTCGTTGATGTAAATAATGAAGAGCACTGGGCTAAGAACCGAGCCCTGAGGGACGCCACTAGTGACCGGCGCCCACTCTAAGTTAAATCCGTCAATCACTACTCTTTGTTGTCTGTTGCTCAACCAATTCGCGATCCATTGGTGTACTTGACCGTCAATACCTATTTGCTTTAATTTGTAAAGTAATTTATGATGTGGGACTTTATCAAACGCTTTCTGGAAATCAAGATAGACTACGTTTAGTGATTTGGTTACGTCATAAACCGTGAAGAGGTCGTTATAAAAGGTTAATAGGTTTGATAGGCAGGATCTTTTGTTTCGGAAGCCATGTTGTGAGTCCCCAATTAATGAGTGGCTTTCAAGGTAACTCACAATTTTGTCTCTAATTATGCCCTCAAGTAGCTTACCTACAACCGAAGTTAGACTAATGGGCCTGTAATTATCTGGTACTTTTTTGTCTCCTTTCTTAAAAATCGGTGTCACGTTAGCCTTTTTCCAATCTGAAAGGACGATGCCTTGTCGCAAGGACATATTGTATACGGTTGTGAGGGAGGAGAATATTTCGCTCTTTGTTTCTTTGAGCAGAGTTGGATATACTTTGTCAGGTCCAGGACTTTTATTTGTTTTAAGTGATTGGAGGGCTTTAAGGACTTCATCGGGTTTTATTTCAAAGTTAGGCAATGCATGCTCGGGATTTACATTAGTACTGGTGTTGGTGGTAGTGGTGGGAGGACTGTTATTATTAAACACCGAGGAAAATTAATTGTTTAATAGGTTTGCAACGTGTTGGCTGTCATTCACTAGTGCACCGTCGCTGTTTGTTAAGGGTCCAATTCCACTTCTGATTGCCTTTCTGTTGTTTATGTAACTGAAGAAGGATTTCGGATTATTTTTACAGTTGGCTGCAATATTTTCTTCGTATCTACGCTTTGCCTGACGCACTAATCTGTTTACTCGTCGCCTGGCATCATTGTAGAGTCTAATGTTTTCGGGCGTGCTTTGTTCTTTCTTTAACCTGTAAAACAATTTTCTCCTTGACTGAGTGTTTAATTTCGCTATTAAACCAAGGTGGGCTTTTATGAGTGTTACTTCGCTTCTCTCACAAGGTGACAAATGTGTCCTGCTGAGTGAGTAAGTGATTTTTAAAGCTTAGCCAGGCGTCCTCTACATTGCCATCATCTGATAGTTGTATATCTATTAGTTTTCGTCGGAATTCTACGAAGTTGGCTCTTTTGAAATTGGGCACCTTTACTTTATTTTCAGTCACCGATGTTTGAGCTCTAATGTCAACGCGCACTAGTTTATGATCGCAGGAACCGAGGTGTTCTCCTACCGTGACATTACTGACTAGGTTATCTTGGGTCGCTATAACAAGGTCAAGTATGTTATTTTGTCGAGTTGGTTCAGAAACCATTTGGCTTAGATGATTTTCCTCTAAAAATTCGATCATTCTATGGGACTCACCTTCTGTACCCGATAGTGTCGCCTAGTCGATATGGGGGAAGTTAAAGTCTCCTAATATCAGTGAGTCGTTGTTATTAAGTGACTGCCTTAAGACGCTGTACATTTCAAGATCGGCATCGAGTGATTGCCCCGGAGGCCTGTAAGTGACAGATATATTTAAATTGACTTTTGCAGTGTTTACTCGCACGCACAAATGTTCAACGTTACTGTTTCTTGGTGTTTTGTCAGTGGGTTGTAAATAGCTTTTGACAAAAAGGGCGACACCACCACCTCTGCGGTTTACACGATCATTGTTGAAGAATCTGTAGCCATCTATGTTGTATTCGGAACTTAAATCAATATTTGTGGTGTCGATAAATGTTTCGGTTATAGCAATTATGTCAAAGTTTTCTGTCAGAGCAAGACATCGCAGTTCATCAAACTTGTTTCTTAGGCTACGCGCATTGAAACTAAGGACTCTTAGGTTATCTTGAGGCTTGGTAATAGAGGTGGTGGTACTGGAGGGTTCAGTGTTACGAGTTTGTTGTGGTGTATGGTGTCTATTTACACGGGCGGATTGGAAGGACGTGGAGGAGAGATACATACATACATACAGAGAGAGAGAGAGAGAGAGAGAGAGAGAGAGAGAGAGAGAGAGAGAGAGAATACTCTCTCTCTCTCTCTCTCTCTCTCTCTCTCTCTCTCTCTCTCTCTCTGTATGTATGTATGTATGCATGTATATATATATATATATATATATATATATATATATATATATATATATATATATATATATATTTATATATGCATATATATATATATATATATATATATATATATATATATATATATATATATATATATATATATATATATATATATATATATATTTACGTCTTTGCCTATTGCGCCAGGTTTCTTCCTGGTGGATCCTGGATTCCTGATGGTCGGTCCAAGGCTTCTTCCCGGAGGGTCCTGATGGTCGGCCCACCCCGTTCTGGTGCAGGCGAGTGTTTATAGTGGCGCCATCCTGCACTGGCTCATGCTACCCTCCCGGAGCTCATCTTTAATCCTAGAATCTAGAGTCCGGGTTGATAGGTGGTCTTCTGGACAGCATGTGGGTAGTTTTAAGCCACTCGGCGGCGGCTGAAAAATCCCAGCTTGGTGGCACCGGGCGGAGATTGAACTCGCGTCTTCCTGAACGCGGGGTCGTCTCGCTATCCGTTCAGCCACCACCTCCCCTAATATATATATATATATATATATATATATATATATATATATATATATATATATATATATATATATATATATATATATATATATATATACAGTCGTCCCTCACATAGTACGAGGGTTAGGGACCCAGGACCCCCGTACTCTTCGAAAATCCGTATAAAATTAGTGCTCCCCATAAAAACACTCCCTGGGCTGCGTTTGAGAGAGGGAATCGGGACTCTCGGAATGTCCCGAGTGCTCTCAAACGCATGACGCGGCAGCACGAGTTTCCAACTCGGCATGTCCACGCGTTTGAGAGAGCGACTCGAGGCACCCGGAACGTCCCGGGTTTTCTCAAACGCGTGACGCCGCAGCACGGGTTGCCAACTCGGGACGTCCGCTGGCTCCCGGTTTGGGGAGGTGGAGCGCCTCCGTGCTGTGATGACGTCATCAGCAAATATGGCGGCCCAAACAAACACAAATAAGTGTTTTCATTGCATTTCACCTCCCTGTGCTACCATAACCACTGCAGCTTCCTTATCATTCTCTGTTGCAAGGAGCTCGTCGGCCAGATCAGGTAGTGATGCATGTTTAAACATCGTCAGGAAGATCAGCGGACGCCATTTTGCTGCCAGAACAGCTGGAGAGAGAGCAGCGGACGCCATTCTGTTGCCAGTGAGAAGCCGTTACCATAGCAACGACGAGGCTTAACTGAGAGGCGCACAAAAGCGTTTGATAGAGGGTTCCGGGTGGTCTGGGCACCCGGCGTCCCGGGGTCTCTCAAACGCGTGACGCCGCAGCACGGGTTGCCAACTCGGGACGTCCGCTGGCTCAAGGCTTTGAGAGTTGGAGCGCCTTCGTGCTGTGATGACGTCATCAGCAAACATGGCGGCCCAAATAAACACATATGAGTGTTTCCATTGCATTTCACCTCTCTGTCCCACCATAACCACTGGAGCTTCCTTTTCACCTTCTGTTGTAAGGAGTTCGTCTGCCAGGACAGCTAGTAATGCATGTTAAACATTGTCAGTGGTGGTCTGGGCCCCCGAGACGTCCCGACTCGCTCTCTCAAACGCACTGGCAGGAAGATCAGCGTACGCCATTTTGCTACGAGTGAGATGCCGTCACCATAGCAACGACGAGGCCTTTATCTCCACTCTTGCAGCACTCTTGGAGCACTGGCAGTTACTGCGGGAGGATTTCTTCTACACTATTATAGATACAGCGAACACTGCTCTCATTTACTTGGTATGCTCTCCCTACTGCAACGTAACTCATCCTAAAGTGTAACTTCTCCAATATCTGAATTCTTCTGCAAGATGAACACCTTTCTCGAATACTTTGGGGTGCTCTCAGCAGGTATTTTGGTAGAACAATGTTGCCACTCACACCATGACTACTTGGTGCGATGAGCGGGAAATTTAAAAAACCTAAAAAAGTTCTTCCATGACCATCCGTATAAAACCGAAACCGTACTATTGGAAACCGTACTATTTGAGGGACGACTGTATATATATATATATATATATATATATATATATATATATATATATATATATATATATATATATATATATATATATATATATATATATATATATATATATATATATATATATATATATATATATATATATATATATATATATATATATATATATATATATATATATATATATATATATATATATATATATATATATATATATATATATATATATATATATATATATATATATATATATATATATATATATATATATATATATATATATATATACACACACACACAGAGAGAGAGAGAGAGATACATACACACACAGACATATATATATATATATATATATATATATATATATATATATATATATATATATATATATCCGTCTATATACATATACATATATACATCTCTCTCTCTCTCTCTCTCTCTCTCTCTCTCTCTCTCTCTATATATATATATATATATATATATATATAAATATATATATATATATATAAATATATATATATATATATATATATATATATATATATATATATATATATATATATATATATATATATATATATATACAGTAAAACCCCGATTATCCGAAAGCGGATTATCCAAAAAAACGGATTATCCGAAATTGATCTGGATAATGCAATTAAATTTTTTTTTCTATACTAAAACGTTATAAACATCAAAAATAAATAAAAGTAACTACATATGTACTATATTAACACATTTAAAATTGATAAGAACAGTTAAAATGAATATGCTTTCTAATACGTATTGCCGAAATAGCTTGTAACGAATAGATCAATGTATTAGACAAAAACATTAAACAAACTCTCAACACCACGTCCGCACCTTCGCCCCAGCAAGGACGTAGGTGCGGCGAACAAACTACTGCACGACTACTCTCACACCGTACTCTCAAGACAACGACACAAACACGACTCCCCTCTCCACTCCATGCCACATTCCCCTTCCAACATACGAGTTGCGCGATAATATGAGTCATCATACTGTGTCTCCACCTGCACGATGCATCAAGGTCACACTTGCAAGCTTGCACAACCATTCACAATCGCACTCTGCAACATTCACAATTCAGATCTGCAACGCTCACAAGTATCAACATACACTGGTCCAGACAAGGAGACACACAGACAAACATACAATAAAACATTTACATCACATGTTTTAAGCGTACTACTTTGTTTAGCGTAGCGTGTTTGTTTGGTTTCATTGTTTACATCGTCAGTCGGCGGCAGTCGCGTCACACACTTCACACTGGGCAGTCGCATCGCGTTCTACCTGTGCTTCGACCTCACAAAATGGCGGCCATAAATCCGGATTATCCGAAAAATCGGCTTATCCGAAAGAGGCTTCCCCCCTTCCATTTCGGATAATCGGGGTTTTACTGTATATATATATATATATATATATATATATATATATATATATATATATATATATATATATATATATATATATATATACGGTAAGTCAATAAGTATCCGCACTCCAATTATTTTATTTAATACAACAACAATACAAAGTTTACAATGACATCATTTTTCAACATAGTCACCCTGCTTTTCAATGCACTTGGTCCATCGTTGCACTAGCTTTTCGATACCCTTAGAAAAAAACGTTTTATGTTGAGCATTGAGCCACGTATGCACCGCTTCCTTCACCTGCTGATCGGTGGCGAAACGACGGCCTCTTAAAGCATCTTTAAGTGGACCAAACAGATGGTAATCAGACGGGGCGAGATCAGGACTGTATGCAGGATGTTCCAACACCTCGAAATGAAGTTCTTGAAGAGTGTTAATGGTGTGGGCGGCGGTATGTGGACGGGCGTTGTCATGCAACAAAAGAACGCCTTCCGACAATAGACCTCGGCGTTTGTTGCGAATTGCCGGCTTCAACTTGTTGATAAGCATATCACTGTAGCGTTCACTGTTTACTGTTGACCCTGTTTCCAGGTAATGTTCCAGAATTGGCCCTCGTGAGTCCCAAAAAACTGTGAGCATCACTTTTCCTGCAGAGGGTTGACTCTTGAATTTTTTTTTTACTGGAGATCGGGGGTGTTTCCATTCCATGCTCTGGCGTTTACTCTCTGGTTCGAAGTGATGAATCCATGTTTCATCTCCAGTGACAATTCGTTTAAAAAAAGTATCCCCTTCGTTAGCATGACGGTCCAGTAGGTGCTGACAGATTCTCAAACGATTGCGCTTGTGTTCGTCACTAAGTTGTTTTGGGACCCATCTCGCACAGACTTTATGAAAGTTGAGCCTGTTATGCACGATTTCATATGCAGAACCATGACTAATGTGCATATGATAAGCTACTTCATCAATAGTCAATCGTCGGTTATTCAGAATCAGGGCTTGGACTTGTTCAATGTTGGCGTCAGTAGTGGCTGTGGCTGGGCGTCCATCTCGTTTCTCATCCTCCACGCTTGTCCGACCGCTTTTGAACTGCTCAATCCACTCGTAAACACTACGTCGTGGCAAAACATTGCCCCCGTATTGTACTGAAAGTCTTCTATGGATTTCAGCTCCTGGTACACCTTCAGACCACAAAAAACGGATTACAGAGCGTTGTTCTTCTTTGGTGCAAATGGAGAGTGGTGCGTCCATCCATACTTCTCAACAGCGCAGAGCGCACTGAAGTGCAGCGTTGCCATATGACTGACAGCACTTTTCTGGGAAACAAGGGCAAACAATTCTGGATATGTCCTGGAAATTCTGGATATATATATATATATATATATATATATATATATATATATATATATATATATATATATATATATATATATATATATATATATATATATACACACACACACACACACACACACACACACAGAGAGAGAGAGAGAGAGAGAGAGAGAGAGAGAGAGAGAGAGAGAGAGATTTACATAGATTTACATAGAAAATCAGACCACACAGACCCCATGGTCCAGACTTGGTGGTCTGTCCTTAAACCTAAGTGATTTTACATTAATCAGAAGACTCCAAAACGTTGCATTTCTACTCTAGTTGATATTAAGTTGAAGGAAGTGACGGTCGAGCTTATTTTTGAAGGAGCCAATCGTGTTACACTGGACCACTGACGGTGGAAGCTTATTCCATTCTCGCACTACAACGTTGGTGAAGAAAATTTGGTGCAGTCTGAATTTACTTGTCTACATCTGAGTTTTACGCCATTGTTCCTCGTGCGCAAAGTGTCATCGATCATAAACAATGTTGATCTGTCTACATTCGTGAAACCATTAAGTATTTTAAAACATTCGATCAGTTTTCCTCGGAGGCGACGTTTCTCAAGAGAGAACATATTAAGGGTAGAAAGCCTTTCTTCGTAGGATTTGTTGCGCAAGGAAGGGATCATTTCGTTGCCCGACGCTGAACACCTTCTAATTTAGCAATATCCTTTGCATGGTGGGGGGACCAAAACTGTACCGCATATTCCAAGTGGGGTCTGACTAAACTGTTGTAGAGCGGGAGTATTACATCTTTATTCTTGAATACAAAGTTTTTTAATGAAGCCCAACATTCTGTTCGCTTTATTTGCTGCATCGATGCATTGCTGTGAGAATTTGAGGTTTGACGCGATTTTGACCCCAAGTCTTTGACGCATTGAACGCTTTTGAGTTTAACGCCGCGCATTTCGTATTCGAACTTCTTATTCCTCGTTCCAACTTGAAGGACCTGGCACTTGTCTACGTTAAAGGGCATCTCCCATCTATCCGACCAAGCTGAAATTTTGTGCAAATCCTCTTGGAGGCTTTGCCTGTCTTCGTCAGTGAGAACCGAGTTGCCAATCTTTGTGTCGTCTGCAAATTTACTAATGCGGTTATTGAGTCCAACATCCACGTCGTTGATGTAAATAATGAAGAGCACTGGGCCAAGGACCGAGCCCTGAGGGACGCCACTAGTGACAGGCGCCCACTCTGAGTTAAATCCGTCAATCACTACTCTTTGTTGTCTGTTGCTCAACCAATTCGCGATCCATTGGTTTACTTGACCGTCAATACCTATTTGCTTTAATTTGTAAAGTAATTTATGATGCGGGACTTTATCAAACGCTTTCTGGAAATCAAGATAGACTACGTCCAGTGATTTGGTTACGTCATAAACAGTGAAGAGGTCGTTATAAAAGGTTAATAGGTTTGATAGGCAGAGAGAGAGAGAGAGAGAGAGAGAGAGAGAGAGAGAGAGAGAGAGAGAGAGAGAGAGAGAGAGAGAGAGAGAGAGAGAGAGAGATTTGGAATAGGCTACACAGTACAGTACATATTATAAAGGTATAATTTTTCTTACCTTACATATCTTCTGGATCCTTCGACTTGTACATATCAAAGTTCATTTTACCGGTCATTGAACGGGTGACTTTAAAATCGTAGCAGTTCCTCTCAATCATCAAGCGTCTGGTGTGAAGCAGTCAGACTGAGCCTCGAGGACCACGTGACACCGCCGCCATGGACACACCGCCTCGGCCACTCCACCTCCGCACTCATTACCTCCAGTGTGCCTCCCCCAGCACTCTCCGCCGGCTTTTTTCGGTCAAACACACCTCCGCGATGTTACCAGCCTCTACCACCACGGATCCCGGTGCCAGTCCCTCGAAGCACACCGTAATTCTGTATATTTCACTCAAAATCTCTACTGTGTAGTTCCTCCTGCGGCACCTTGGAGACAATACTGCCGTGACTCGTGAGTGGTGACTGACTGTCGTCTTAACAGATCATCGTATTTACCGGCTTCTGACCCAGAACTATTGCCAAGGAACAACGCTAATTAACCATTTTAACGATATCTATATATGAAGTCAGTTACTGGGGTGGAGGAGACTGGCTTTGGCTCTGAAATCGGCAAACATATGAGGGTGAGTAGGACAATCCGGCACCGCTGCACGGTCTTGACGAGAAGCGTACGGGACCTTGACGAGAAGCGTACGGGTAATGTTTCTGTTCAAGACTTCAAGTTTCAACTCAACAGCTACTGTCCGTATTTATTTTATACACGAAGTAGTTGAAACTCAATGATGTATATGGTAATCTGATTATTTACTGAACCGTCTGAACGTAATCAGTTAATCACTAAACAGTAAATTCTGGAAATTTAGAAGTTTTAAGGGATTCTTTCTGGCTAAGCATGAAAAATCTGTATATGTTCGTCAAAATTCTGGAATTCTGGCAATAGCTACAAATTTCTGGAGAAATCCGGACTTTTCTGTGTATATGGCAACCCTGCTGAAGTGGTAACGCTGAAACCAACCACAAGGGAGGAGGGCGGAGCCATCTACAACCCGGCATAGCACACAAAGCCATATAGCCTATTCACAAACAATTAGAATAAAAGTGCAGATACTTATTGACTTACACCGGTGGCGGTGGCCGAACTGGTAGCGCACTGGGCCCACATTCACCGCGTGATGGACGACGCGGGTTCGAATCCCCACGCTACCACTCGGATTTTTCAGTCACCGCCGAGTGGCTTAAAACTACCCACATGCTGTCCTGAAGACCACCCATCAACCCGGACTCTAGAGGAAGCCGTCCAAGCGAATCAAGAACGAGTTCCGGGGGGCAGCATGAGCCAATGCAAGATGGCGCCACTATAAACACTCGCCTGCGCCAGAACGGGCTGGGCCGACCATCAGGCCCCACCTGGAAGAAGCCTTGGGCCGACCATCAGGCCCCACCAGGAAGATGCCTACCGGCGCAACAGGCAGCGACGTAAAAAAAAATATATATATATATATATATATATATATATATATATATATATATATATATATATATACATATATGGCTGGACTAGGTAGGAAGACACCTACCGAACGGGCGCAAGCCACTCCCGGTGAGGTATATATGGGAGGTGAGAAGGGAGCTGAAGCCCTCCAAAGACCCCTCCCATGTCCTCACTAACCGTTTCCCTATTGTCTCACCAACACCGGAGAGTAGTTCAGCATGCTCTCTAAAGACAGATCCTCTCTCTATCCACACCACACTACATTCACACAACATATACACCTTTTCCCAAAATTCAAATTTCAAAATGGCGCACTTACATCAAGCCTCGGAGTCCCCGCCTGGGGGGAGGATCACAAATTCCCCCAGGGAGGACTCTCCTTCTGGCTGCCGACCCGAGAGGTGTCTTGATAACTCCTCGAACCTCTTTCTTCTCAATTTCTGCAACATTCGCGGTCTTAATTCTAATTTTCATTCTGTGGAACACCATCTCTCTTCCTCTAAACTTCACCTTCTCTTCCTTACCGAAACACAGGTTTCTGAGGCTACTGACAGCAATCTCTACTCTGTTCCCTTCTACTATCTCTATCCTAATTTTCAATCCAAAGCTGGATGTTGCGCCTACGTGCGCAACGCCATCACTTGTTCTCGTGCCCACAACCTTGACTCTTCTGAATTTTCTACCATCTGGCTAAGACTTCATTGTCATTCTATTACTAAATACATCTGTGCTGTTTATCTCTCACCTAACTCTACTAACTATGTAAAATTTTTTGACTATTTGAACTCTAAAGTGGAGCACATCTTGACCCACTCTCCCTTCGCTGAAATCTCCATCCTAGGAGATTTCAATGTTCACCACCAGCTTTGGCTTTCATCCTCTTTCACTGACCATCCTGGTGAACAAGCCTACAACTTTGCTATCCTCAACGACGTAGAGCAGTTGGTCCAGCACCCTACACGTATTCCCGACCGTCTTGGAGACAGGCCCAACATTCTAGACCTCTTCCTTACCTCAAACCCTTCTGCTTATTCTGTCAAACTGTTCTCTCCGTTGGGCTCCTCCGATCACAATCTTATTTCTGCATCCTGTCCTATCGCTCCTGTACATCCTCTGGACCCACCGAAGAGGCGATGCTTCTGGCATTTTGCTTCAGCTCGGTGGGACGACCTGAGGATGTACTTTTCCGATTTCCCGTGGAATGATTATTGCTTCCAGGATAGAGACCTCTCTGTGTGTGCTCAGCGCATCACAGAGGTGATTGTCTCTGGAATGGAGGCATACATTCCTCGTTCTTTCTCTACTCCTCACGCTAAAAAACCTTGGTTTAATCACGCTTGTTCTCGTGCTGTCAATGATAGAGAGGCAGCTCACAAAAAGTACCAGAGCCTTCAAACTAATGCTAATTATGAACTCTACATTTCTGCCCGAAATCGTGCCAAATCTATTCTCCGACTAACCAAAAACTCTTTCATTAATAGAAAATGCCAAAACCTTGCTTTCTCTTACTCTTCCCGTGACTTCTGGCATCTAGCCAAAAACATCTCCAACTTCACTTCTTCATCTTTCCCTCCACTCCTCAGTCCTGACGGCAACACTGCCGTCTCATCTATCTCTAAGGCTGAACTCTTCTCTCAAACTTTTTCTAAAAACTCCACTCTGGACGATTCTGGGCATATTCCTCCTCTGACTCCTTTATGCCTGTTATAAAGATTCTTCAAAATGATGTTTTCTATGCCCTCTCTGGCCTCAATCCTCAGAAGGCTTATGGACCTGATGGAGTGCCTCCTATTGTCCTTAAAAACTGTGCCTCCGTGCTGTCACCCTGCCTGGTCAAACTCTTTCGCCTCTGCCTGTCAACATCTACCTTTCCTTCCTGCTGGAAGTATGCCTTCATACAGCCTGTGCCTAAGAAGGGTGACCGCTCCAATCCCTCAAACTACCGTCCGATAGCTTTACTTTCTTGTCTATCTAAAGCTTTTGAATCAATCCTTAACCGGAAGATTTAAAAGCACCTTTCCACTTCTGACCTATCTGATCGCCAGTATGGGTTCCGCAAGGGGCGTTCTACTGGTGATTTCCTAGCCTTCTTAACTGACTCTTGGTCATCCTCTCTTAGCCGTTTCGGTGAAACCTTTGCTATTGCGCTGGACATATCAAAAGCTTTTGATAGGGTTTGGCACAAATCTTTGCTTTCCAAACTACCCTCCTACGGTTTCTATCCTTCTCTCTGTACCTTTATCTCCAGTTTCCTTTCTGACCGTTCTATTTCTGCTGTGGTAGACGGTCACTGTTCTTCCCCTAAATCTATTAACAGTGGTGTCCCACAGGGTTCTGTCCTATCTCCCACTCTCTTTCTGTTGTTCATTGATGATCTTCTTTCCAAAACGAACTGTCCTATCCATTCCTACGCCGATGATTCCACTCTGCATTACTCAACTTCTTTTAATAGAAGACCCACCCTACAGGAACTTAACGACTCAAGGCTGGAGGCTGCAGAACGCTTAGCCTCAGACCTTACTATTATTTCCGATTGGGGCAAGAGGAACCTGGTGTCCTTCAACGCCTCAAAAACACAGTTTCTTCACCTATCCACTCGACACAATCTTCCAAACAACTATCCCCTATTCTTTGACAACACCCAGCTATAACCTTCCTCAACACTAAACATCCTCGGTCTATCCTTAACTCAAAATCTCAACTGGAAACTTCATATCTCATCTCTTACTAAATAAGCTTCCTCTAGGCTGGGCTTTCTGTACCGTCTCCGCCAGTTCTTCTCCCCCGCACAGTTGCTGTCCATATACAGGGGCCTTGTCCGCCCTCGTATGGAGTATGCATCTCATGTTTGGGGGGGCTCCACTCACACAGCTCTTCTTGACAGAGTGGAGGCTAAGGCTCTTCGTCTCATCAGCTCTCCTCCTCATACTGATAGTCTTCTACCTCTTAAATTCCGCCGCAGTGTTGCCTCTCTTTCTATCTTCTATCGATATTTCCACGCTGACTGCTCTTCTGAACTTGCTAACTGCATGCCTCCCCCACTCCCGCGGCCTCACTGCATACGACTTTCTACTCATGCTCATCCCTATACTGTCAAAACCCCTTATGCAAAAGTTAACCAGCATCTTCACACTTTCATCACTCACGCTGGTAAACTCTGGAACAATCTTCCTTCATCTGTATTTCCTCCTGCCTACGACTTGAACTCTTTCAAGAGGAGGGTATCAGGACATCTCTCCTCCCGTATTTGACCTTGCTTTTGGACACCTCTTTTGTTTCTTTTTTTAGGAGCAGGGAGTAGCGGGCTTTTTTTTATTGTTTTCTTTTTTTGTGTGCCCTTGAGCTGCCTCCTTTGTTGTAAAGAAATAATAATAATAATGCAAAGATAACTGACTGCAAACAAATAATTTATTCATTAAGTATGCATAATAGTAATAATGATACATATACATCAATTGAAACTTATCAGCGAAGTCTTAAATGTTAAAGAACATAATGTCAAGACATCTGAGCTTCTTGATGGGTCAAGGAATATCCATATACAAGTGTAAGACACAAGTGTAAGACACACACACACACACACACACACACATACACACACACACACACACACACACACACACACACACACAGTATAGTGGTACAGTATATTCGTGTGTAAGTCACACACACACACACACACACACACACACACACACACACACACACACACACCGTATAATGGTACAATATATTCGTGTGTAAGACACACACATACACACACACACACACACACACACACACACACACACACACACACACACACACACACACACACACACACACACACAGAGTATAATGGTACAGTATAATTCGTGTCTAACACACACACACACACACACACACACACACACACACACACACACATACACACACACACACACAGAGTATAATGGTACTGTATAATTCGTGTCTAACACACACACACACACACACACACACACACACACACAGAGTATAATGGTACAGTATAATTCGTGTCTAACACACACACACACACACACACACACACACAAACAGTATAATGGTACAGTATAATTCGTGTCTAACACACACACACACACACACACACACACACACACACACACACACACAAACAGTATAATGGTACAGTATAATTCGTGTCTAACACACACACACACACACACACACACACACACACGGTATAATGATACGTATACCTTGCCACGAAGCAAGGCTTTGCCGTTTATTGAAACCGGTTGTAATATTCATATCATATTATTTATATATAGATACAATGTATATTATATGATATTCAAATTCATATATACACAATATAACACATTCATGTTCACATGAGAAAAAATTTTTTGCATCGTATCCATGCCCTATCAAATACTCATTACAATCGCATCACATTCATATTCATAACAGCCTATCACATCTCAGTAACACGGTATATATATATATATATATATATATATATATATATATATATAGGTATATATATATA
>NC_066558.1:9051997-9054497 GCF_024679095.1 Eriocheir sinensis | reverse complement strand
AGTGGACAAGGCCGTGGCTCCCTGTGGCCCCAGGTGGCCCATCAATGTCACTACATTGCCCTTTGACTGCAGTGCTTTAAGAAGCTCGTCGGCGGTTTCCTCTCCTCCCCACGTGTAGTATTGTTCATCCAGCCGCAGGAACACCATGCAGGAAGGCCGCCGCGTGAGGCAGGTAAGGATGGGCGGCAGACTGTGGTAGGTGACACGGCGCGGGTGGCCATCCTCGTCGACCAGCAGTGTGCCGTGTTGACTGCCTACCAACCGTAGGTAGACGGCTTGCGGCGTGAAGGTGGTGTGCTGCATCAGCATCAGCACTGGGTTAGTGACGTCACACAACTCTACCTCATTAGGCCGCCAGTTCAAGCTTCTGTTCATAGCGGCGCCGACTCGTTGCTTCACAATCGGGTGGCGTCCTGATTCCTCCACGAGGCGCCACATTGTGATTTCGTTTTGCGTTACGGCGCGAACAGACAGAATAATGTCCAACACCACCTGCAGAACGCTATCCACCTTCGTACTCATGCACAAATGTCCCACCACAAAGAGCCAGGTATTCACCCACTTGGCTCCCCACCCTGCGAACAAGATGATATCACTAATGCCTGACCTATTTTCTTGGTTCATGCTCCTCCCAAAGATGTTGAATTTTGCCAGCACGCCCTTGACAGACTCCTTGCTAAGAGGTAACTCCTTCATCAGTTCGTGGTAGATATACAACGCTGCGAGGTACTCCATCTGACTCTTGTGCACGAAAGAGAAGTTATGGCACACGCCAAGGAGGCTGACACTCATTTCGCAGTGCAGGAAAGTGGAAAACACCTGCAGGCTGGCTAGACCCTTCCCTTCACACAGAGCCACCAGCTGCCGCTGAGTGTCGCCGTCAATGATCAGCCGTCCTTCCTCTAGCATGCGGTACGCTTCCCGTCCCAGGGCCATAAACCACGACGCCACGAAGTCTTGCAGGTCTAGCAGAAGAGGTGTTGCGCTATTATGGAGCCGTGTCGCCATCTTAGATGTGCAGAGCTTGAAGATCTCCGCGTAGAGTCTGGTAGCGGAATTAACATTGGCTATGCTTGTTTTATCGTCCCGCCAGAGACAAACGAGCAGCGCGAGTGTAAGAGGCAACTTGAGGTGGCCGACCAGACCCTGACAAGAGGTTTTGAGGAACTTCAGAAACTCTCTCTCTTGGCACTGACGAGCCGCCTCGTCGGGTACGAATGCTGCAAACACCCTGGCAACGAATGATCTTCTGCCCTCATCAGAAAAACCGTGAACCTTAAAAGTCATGTGGGACAGGTGGTGATGCTCCGCAAGTTGCGTCACGCTCGAGGTGAACTCTGGCCGAGTTGTGACGAGGACGCGCGCGTCGCCTGCCAGCGAGAAGACGTCATTCAGCAGCTCCCGAGCGTCGGCTGTGGCCTCGTCCATTCCATCGATGACGTACAACACAGCCACTTGCCGTAACGTTTGCAGGATGTCTTTCTCTTCGAAGTGACTGCAGGTGTTAGGCAGCAAGGCTTTTTGCAGGAAGGTAGCGAGGGAAGGAGAGGTAACGTTCCTTGCCTCAATATACAGAAGGACATCCACCGACCTGAGACAGGCCACAGAGCCCTCTTTTGTGTGCCAGTCATGCAGCAGATAGCGACACAGTGATGTTTTGCCGCAGCCCGCAATGCCGGCTAGCACCAGCACGTCAGGAAGAACGCCGGAGTCCTCTTCCGTATCAGAGTTCAGCACTTCTGTGGCCAATAGCGCAGCGGCCTCCACTTTTCTGGTCTGCTCAGTGATGAGCAATGGAGTGAAGATCCTGTCTACCTGCAGCTGCGGGAAGCTATGGCTGCTGAGCCACGTGAAGGGGTTCAGTACCTTCAGCTTGGCGTAGTATTCCATCAGTTCCCGTTGGCTCTGCCTGATAAACTGACCCACAAGTTGAATGCGGAATTGTTCCACTTTATCAAAGTATTCTGATGCCTCCACGGGTACCGACGTAGACATGATCTCATCCACCTCAGCATAAAACGCTTTCTTCAGGTCGTCCACCTCGGCGGCGAATATGTCCTTCGTCTGGTCTAGCAGTGCTTCGTACATCGCCTTTAGGTCACTCAAGTTCTTGGCAAGTTGTTCTTCGTCTAGCAAAAAGTGTTCATGACACACTCGGTTCCTTACGTTCTTGATGTTCCGCACGGCGCGCCACAATGACTCCGGTATATTCAGATCCCCGAAAAGCATGAAAAATAGCTTAGACAGCAGAGACACGTCCATATCGGTTGCAACAACAGGCTGCTGAAGGAGTGTTCGCTCTTCGGAGTTAAAGCTGGATCGAAACTTAGTGTTGGACCAATTCAGGACATGCATGCAGTAGTCAGCAATGGAAGAAGGAAAACAGCTCATCTCCGCCACGCGAATGCGAGGCAGCAGCAGCAAGAACACAGCCTTCAGCACACGCTTGCTAGTCTGCGTGGCAGCTTTGTACAGGCGACCGAAGTTCGCATCCTGTTGA